>NW_028189309.1:0-11951 GCF_048542155.1 Nylanderia fulva
CCCCATAAAAATTTTTATTGTCATAGATTTAATGAAATTTAAAATTGACATTATTTGTCCATTTTCAAAAGAAATGCAATTATTTTTTGGATCATCACAGTTAATATAATATTGATTATTGCAAAAAATTTTATATTGTTGTACAGAAATGAAATCTTTCGTAATAGGACCATCACAATGAGAGCGTGTAAAACATTTTTCCATATCGTATGAATTTGAATATATTTTGAATGTTTCATTATTATGTATTGTCTCAATTTCTGCAAATCTTCTTGTTAATTGCTGTAATGGTTGGTTAGTTTTACGAATTAATTTCTTTAACGTAGACATATAATTCTCAAATTTAAATGCACTAAATTTATCCAGAGCACCAAATTGTTTTACGTCTGCAGCAAGATGTAATAAATTATGAATATTATGTGAAATATATTTAGAACCGTAGATAACTTGAAATGATTTTACAAAATGTTTTAATAAATTTTCTGCATATTCTATAATAGAAGTTTGATATGTTAAAGTAGGATGTGCAAGAATTGTGATTGCTACATGTAATGTTAGAAAATTTAAATATACATTTTCTTGTAGTATTCCTTTCAATATAATAGGACCTGTATATAATAAAAATTGCCGATATTCTGTGGCTTTCCAATGTTTGATATACTTTAATGATCTTGGTTTTCGAGCAAAATCAGAAGGAATATAATTGCGTAACTTTATTAGTTTCTTAGAAATTTGTTCTTTGTCTGAATTTGATAATCTTATCTTAAGTGGTCCTGAAAGCCATAACATAATAAGTTTACGCATAACACCCAAACATACCAGGTGCATATAATCTAGTGGCACATTTGTAACTAAGCCTAGATTTGGTATATTTTTTAAAATTGTGTCACCAGTTTGATAATCAAGATTATAAGATCCAGTAAAAAATTCTTTATCATTACGTAACATCATATTAGATGTGTATGGAAAACATATATGTCCTTCTATATTATCACCTTCAATAATGCATTTAGTGCAACTATTATATCCAGTGTGTCCTTTTACATTTAAAATAAATGATTTAGCAGGAGCGTCACAAATTATTGCTTTAATTTCGACTTTTATGATCTGTCCCTCATAATCAATCCCATTATTTATAAAAGCAATAGCATCACCTACAAACATTTTTAAAAACTCATTTGCATTTTTTGGTTTTCCTTCACCATAATATAAGGCAATGACATATACATTGTTTATAATATTATCTGCACATAATATTGGCCATAAACTCTTTGTGGAAGACTTATATATAGGTAAACCATCAATATTTATAAATAATTGAATGTTATCAAGAGCAAAATTCAATCTTTTACGTTCTTCAATAATTTTTAGAAGAGCTTTTTCGAGACCTAAGTGGCAGTAATCTCCGTTTTCAATTTGTATAATTTCAGTTGATTTAGGAGTTTGCAATAATGTACGTGGATCTTTAGGCAAAGTATAATTAGTGTGTGTTTGCAATATCTGTAAAAGGTGACGGAGTGATTTGAGTGATATCTTTTCTTCAATAGCCCATTTACTTATGTCATGTATAAAAGTTTCGTTATCATTTAAACACAGATTTTCATAATTGTTATCGACTATAGCTTGCAGCTTATTTGCATCCGTGTAATTTTGTATCATACAGGCATTATTTTCATTCAGAAAGTTAATATTATTTTCATCATAATATTGATTTAGATTTCTATCTGAGTATACTTTATCAGAATCACATAAAGACGAAGCATTCTCATCAACAACAATTAGTTGATCATTATTATTATTAATTATTGCCATAGAATCCGCAGAATCAGTCTGATGAGTTATCATATTCATATCTGTTACTGTGTTTCTTGCAACTAATCTTCGTTTATGTCTTGCACTATAAAATATTGAGTGTTTTCGTTTGCGACCCATATTTTTCACAAAATATATTTTTTTTCCTAAATATACATATACAATGAAAAAAAGATATCTTGTTACAATAAATATGAAAAAAATATAAGACAAACATAAGATAAAAAATATTGTATATACTAACCTTAATTTTTATGTTGATGTTTTTCACTTTGTTAAATCACTTCTTATTGCTAAGTGATCTTCTGAGATCACTTATTTTGAGTCAAAATGTCCTCTTATGCAAATAAAAAACACGTGCTGGTACACCAACAGACTGCGTATACGCTGCAGAGCGTTTTGGGCAACGTGCACGCGCCTACACGGTCACGCTTGCATTAGGATTAGGTAAGATTAGGTTACATTAAGTAGCGTCCATTAACGGTGACGTGTTGATTCTTTTACTTTTAGAACAAATCAACGTCAAGTCTTGACAAGATGACAACTTAGCAGTCATTCTGCTGAACGCGACTATTTTAAAGAAAAATATTTCAAATAAAAGTTGTTTGATTCAAAGGAGGTCATAAAGTAGATGATGCCCTTTATTTGATGAATATTTTAAGAGATATTTGAAGTGGTGTACGTGTTATTTTAAATTGGACACCCTAATATATATTTAGTTATAGCAGTAATAAATATAAATAAATAAATATAAATTATTTATTAAATATATCATAAATTAAACTTTATTTTTCTAATTTTAATTGTTGATCGTCACAGCACAACATCTTTATGATGTCACTGTGACATTTTCTTGCTATGACAGATTTTTTATCATTATTGTTACATTTCGTGATATACTAGTTATATCAATGTGACATTTTTGATGATATCACTGTAACATCATAAAGATGTTGTGCTGTGACGATTAAATATATATTTTATCGTCACAGCAGAACATCTTTATGATGTCACTGTGACATTTTCTTGCTATGACAGATTTTTTTATCCTTATTGTTACATTTCGTGATATACTAGTTATATCAATGTGACATTTTACAATGATATCACTTCAATTGTGATTAATGATATCACTGTTACCTTCCAATAATCTCACAATGACATCACAGTGACATTACATTTTTTTGTCACCTTGTGACTCTATTGTGAGCTTATTGTGATGTCACTGTGACATTTTTTGCTATGGGGGATATAATTAACTTATAAGATACATAATAACACAAATCGCTAACACAACTAATATGGTCAGTGCTGTTAATGTGGGCAATAAGAAGTTTTAGTAATATATATAAGTTATCATCTAATTGCATTCATTTATCGCTAAATAATTTTAATACAAGCCAACATTTTAATATAAAAATATTAATTTCTCTTTGATTTTAACGTAAAAATAAAAAATTCATGAATACACTAAATACACAAGTAACTATTATTGTGATACTTAAAAAATGATAAAACTTATTGACGTTGTTGCTTTGCCTGTAAAAAATAAAAGTAATAATAAATATGTTGTTATATCGAAAACTAAAATATACAAGTAAAACGTAAAACATACTAGTTCTCTGTCGTAGCGCGTTTTTGAGTGCCTTAACCAAGCTGACACATAGTTCTGAAATTGTTTATCTGTCAAAAATGGAAAGTGTTTTCTAGTCGATCCTACAAATGTAACAAAAAAAAAGTTAATATAGTACCGGTACAATTATTATGCTATTAAAAGCATTAATTTTTTATAATTATATATTTTTACATTTCTATATACGTTTTAAAATGTCCATAATTATTAGTGTGTTCACTTCGAAGTTGCCTTTGCGACCCATCCAAGAACATTTTGTACCCAATTTATTAGTAAATATTTTTTCTAGTCCAGCTTTTATTTGATCGTGGGGAGAAGTGCCTCCTAATAAATAGACAAATGTTTCCTACGAAAAAAATGTAAATACATATATATATATATATACAATTGTTCGAGCCTTTTCTGGTAAATATTGAGCATCCTTTTTGTCTATTTTAATTTCAATTAAAGTCAGTTAGTCAGAAGGAAAAAGGGTTAAATATATATTTTTTAAAAATAGATATCAGTAGTTTTGGCATATTCAACAATGGTACAATGAAATTATAATGAATGTTATAAAATAATCCTAGTTTAATCAAGCTTGAACAATCAAAATTGCTTTTGAAAGCAATTTCTTTCTAACCATTTACATTATTTTACCAGCTCGAACCTTGAATTTTGTCTCAAATATTCAAAAAACAAGAAATAAGAAATGTAGACTATTTTTACCATTTGTTTTTGTCCTTCCTCATTAGTTTTTAATGCGATGTCGAAATCAAGTAATTTTGTAAATTTCTTGAAAGGTTTGTTCGGAATAAGAGAAAAAGTACTACTACAGCTTGAACCAGATGCTGAGAGCAGTGGAAGCGAATTATTTGTACGCTCTAATTGCTTTAAAAATGCATTTTGTTGTTCCAATAATTTTTTAATCGCAATCGTGTTTTGCAGGATTGAAACAATATTCTGAAATATAAATTTACAAATTATATTACTATAAACAAAAGAACAATAAATATGAATGATTACCTGCTGGAAAATTTTCAAAAATGATATCGGTTGGTATCATATTATTTACTGGATTAACAGCATCTTTAGGATCTAAATAATGGAAATTTTTAGTATCATTATTGTATTTATTTAATATTAAATTAATAAATTAATAGACACTATATATATATTAAGCGGGATTACTTAAAATCGACTTGTATTGTTTAATACCTTATTGTACCAAAAATTATTTGTTTATACCTTCATCAGAAGTTACATGGTCTTCAGAGGCAATATTATTCTTTTTATTTTGACTCACGTTTATTGCTGTTTCATCCATATTTTCGATATCCTTGTCCAAGTTTTGGTTATCATCATTAATCAAATCTAAATGTATAAAAAATTACACTATTAAGCATTACTTTATTTGCAAGTTAAAAAAATAATGTTAAAGATTTATAAAAATAATATATATATTTATTTATTGTTATACCATTTGTCAACTGTTCATTTTCTAAATGCAAATCCATGACAGTCATTAACGGAGATGGTGTCATTCGCGGATTTGAATCGTCATCATTTAAGTTGTTTGCTGTAACTGGTTGGAATGTTTTCTTTTTTCTTTTCCCTCGGCCTAATTGCGAACATGATGTATCTGATGTATCGGTTCGAATTTTTTTATGTACAACATCTATAGCTTCCTTATATGAATCTGTAATTACAAATTATTTTATTAATTGTCTATATATATACATACATTTGTATTACATGATTTATATAAGTCTTTTCCATAACCGTATTCATAAATATTGGGAAGTTATGATTTGATATATTAAATACGAAAAAGTCATTTTTTTAATATAAAACATGTTTAATTAAGATATTATCTTATTATATACTATCAATATTTTTATGACAATACTTACTACTTTGAAATATTAGTTGCACTATGTATTTTTGCCAATTGTCTTTTGGGGGTTCTTTCCGTAATATATATTTCCTAACATTTTTTTCCGGCCATTTACACATTATTTGATCATTTGTAAATGTCATCCATGAGGTTGGTACAACTTCTACAGCGTTTGATTGGCCTTCTATATTGATAAATTCAATCACTGACCAAGTCTGCAAAGCATATAAACCATTTAATTTTCAATTAATAAACATTATTATAATGTTATAATATGATCCCACAAAAAAAGACATCACAGATGTAAAAAAAAAGCGCTAAGTTATATCTTTCGTCAGCAAAAATAGTTCTTTATAATAATAAAAAATATAATCTTCTCAAAAATTATGTTTATAGCCAAAATAATTCTTTGCAAAAATTAATCATTATCAAAAATATTTTCTCAAAAATTATATTTATAAATTATATTTTATTTTTGTTAATAATACTAGAAAAAAATTAAAATATTAGCATCAAAAAGTAGTGAAATCAAAAAATTGCGCTAAATAATTATATTGATAATACGAGAAAAAAGGTTAAAATATTAGCATCAAAAAGTAGTCAAATCAAAAAGTTGCACTAAGTAAGTGACAACATAATATATAATATTTAGATAAATTTCTTATAATGATACAAATGTATAATTATTGCTTTGTTATTTTAAAACGTTTATAATATATACAATAACAAAATAAATTCAGTAAAATATATATATATATATATTTATTCATCTTTATATTTAAATAACATGAATAATTATGTAATTAATTTAAACTGGAATGTATATACATTGTAAAGTTATTATATATTTTTATAAAATATTTAGATAAATAGATATATATAAAAAATAAATTATTTATCTCTAAATAATTATTTAATTCAAATATATTTAAACGTATATTCAAAAAAGGTGATATAAGGCACAAAGAATTAAATTTAGGAAATTAAAAAAATTTAAAGTTAAATAAAAATTTTTAATTTAAATTAAAAAATAAAAGTAAAAATAAAAGTAAAAAAAATGTAATGTACAAAAAATACTTAGCGCTGTTTTTGTATTGTTATTTTAACACATTAGTAAATAAAAATAAAATATAAATCAAAGTATAGACTAATTTTTTTACTGCAATACGCTTCAATAGAAATCTATAAACATATTACGTGGCTCGATATTCGAATGACATGTGGCTAGCTGAACATAGTGTATGTAGCTCTGCATGTATAGCTTGTATTATATTAAGCATTTGTGAAGTTCTTCCGGGCGCTACGACGGAGGGTTGTTGTGACGTGACGTCTAAATTCTGTCCCATTTGTGCAAGGGTTTGTCGGAGTATGCTTATTTCGGCATCTATCGCGGTTGGCGGAATAGTTGCGTTCGCGTTTGTATTTCTGCCATATTTATTTCGCTATAAATTTCTTCGGGATCGAATATTTCGCTGTCGTATGACGTTAATGAAAATTCTCTTCGCGAAGATACTCTACTTGGAGTTCGGCTGATATACGGTCGCAATCGACGCGGTTCGTTTTGAGTTACTTGAACGGAGTCGCTTGGATTTTTTGCGAATATACTCGCGTCAAAACTAGTAAATGGAAATTCTCGTTCGTTTATTACGTTCGGAGGTAACTCGGTATATTTCGAAATTAATTTATATGTGGAACTTTGGGATCTCAAATTGAGATACAGTTCCGTTTAATTAATTTTCGTTTCGTTTCCTTGGCTCTATTGCCCAGCTTAGACGACAGCATACTTATATTATTTTTTTAACTTGCAAATAAAGTAATGCTTAATAGTGTAATTTTTTATACATTTAGATTTGATTAATGATGATAACCAAAACTTGGACAAGGATATCGAAAATATGGATGAAACAGCAATAAACGTGAGTCAAAATAAAAAGAATAATATTGCCTCTGAAGACCATGTAACTTCTGATGAAGGTATAAACAAATAATTTTTGGTACAATAAGGTATTAAACAATACAAGTCGATTTTAAGTAATCCCGCTTAATATATATATAGTGTCTATTAATTTATTAATTTAATATTAAATAAATACAATAATGATACTAAAAATTTCCATTATTTAGATCCTAAAGATGCTGTTAATCCAGTAAATAATATGATACCAACCGATATCATTTTTGAAAATTTTCCAGCAGGTAATCATTCATATTTATTGTTCTTTTGTTTATAGTAATATAATTTGTAAATTTATATTTCAGATAGTCAGAATATTGTTTCAATCCTGCAAAACACGATTGCGATTAAAAAATTATTGGAACAACAAAATGCATTTTTAAAGCAATTAGAGCGTACAAATAATTCGCTTCCACTGCTCTCAGCATCTGGTTCAAGCTGTAGTAGTACTTTTTCTCTTATTCCGAACAAACCTTTCAAGAAATTTACAAAATTACTTGATTTCGACATCGCATTAAAAACTAATGAGGAAGGACAAAAACAAATGGTAAAAATAGTCTACATTTCTTATTTCTTGTTTTTTGAATATTTGAGACAAAATTCAAGGTTCGAGCTGGTAAAATAATGTAAATGGTTAGAAAGAAATTGCTTTCAAAAGCAATTTTGATTGTTCAAGCTTGATTAAACTAGGATTATTTTATAACATTCATTATAATTTCATTGTACCATTGTTGAATATGCCAAAACTACTGATATCTATTTTTAAAAAATATATATTTAACCCTTTTTCCTTCTGACTAACTGACTTTAATTGAAATTAAAATAGACAAAAAGGATGCTCAATATTTACCAGAAAAGGCTCGAACAATTGTATATATATATATATATGTATTTACATTTTTTTCGTAGGAAACATTTGTCTATTTATTAGGAGGCACTTCTCCCCACGATCAAATAAAAGCTGGACTAGAAAAAATATTTACTAATAAATTGGGTACAAAATGTTCTTGGATGGGTCGCAAAGGCAACTTCGAAGTGAACACACTAATAATTATGGACATTTTAAAACGTATATAGAAATGTAAAAATATATAATTATAAAAAATTAATGCTTTTAATAGCATAATAATTGTACCGGTACTATATTAACTTTTTTTTGTTACATTTGTAGGATCGACTAGAAAACACTTTCCATTTTTGACAGATAAACAATTTCAGAACTATGTGTCAGCTTGGTTAAGGCACTCAAAAACGCGCTACGACAGAGAACTAGTATGTTTTACGTTTTACTTGTATATTTTAGTTTTCGATATAACAACATATTTATTATTACTTTTATTTTTTACAGGCAAAGCAACAACGTCAATAAGTTTTATCATTTTTTAAGTATCACAATAATAGTTACTTGTGTATTTAGTGTATTCATGAATTTTTTATTTTTACGTTAAAATCAAAGAGAAATTAATATTTTTATATTAAAATGTTGGCTTGTATTAAAATTATTTAGCGATAAATGAATGCAATTAGATGATAACTTATATATATTACTAAAACTTCTTATTGCCCACATTAACAGCACTGACCATATTAGTTGTGTTAGCGATTTGTGTTATTATGTATCTTATAAGTTAATTATATCCCCCATAGCAAAAAATGTCACAGTGACATCACAATAAGCTCACAATAGAGTCACAAGGTGACAAAAAAATGTAATGTCACTGTGATGTCATTGTGAGATTATTGGAAGGTAACAGTGATATCATTAATCACAATTGAAGTGATATCATTGTAAAATGTCACATTGATATAACTAGTATATCACGAAATGTAACAATAAGGATAAAAAAATCTGTCATAGCAAGAAAATGTCACAGTGACATCATAAAGATGTTCTGCTGTGACGATAAAATATATATTTAATCGTCACAGCACAACATCTTTATGATGTTACAGTGATATCATCAAAAATGTCACATTGATATAACTAGTATATCACGAAATGTAACAATAATGATAAAAAATCTGTCATAGCAAGAAAATGTCACAGTGACATCATAAAGATGTTGTGCTGTGACGATCAACAATTAAAATTAGAAAAATAAAGTTTAATTTATGATATATTTAATAAATAATTTATATTTATTTATTTATATTTATTACTGCTATAACTAAATATATATTAGGGTGTCAAATTTAAAATAACACGTACACCACTTCAAATATCTCTTAAAATATTCATCAAATAAAGGGCATCATCTACTTTATGACCTCCTTTGAATCAAACAACTTTTATTTGAAATATTTTTCTTTAAAATAGTCGCGTTCAGCAGAATGACTGCTAAGTTGTCATCTTGTCAAGACTTGACGTTGATTTGTTCTAAAAGTAAAAGAATCAACACGTCACCGTTAATGGACGCTACTTAATGTAACCTAATCTTACCTAATCCTAATGCAAGCGTGACCGTGTAGGCGCGTGCACGTTGCCCAAAACGCTCTGCAGCGTATACGCAGTCTGTTGGTGTACCAGCACGTGTTTTTTATTTGCATAAGAGGACATTTTGACTCAAAATAAGTGATCTCAGAAGATCACTTAGCAATAAGAAGTGATTTAACAAAGTGAAAAACATCAACATAAAAATTAAGGTTAGTATATACAATATTTTTTATCTTATGTTTGTCTTATATTTTTTTCATATTTATTGTAACAAGATATCTTTTTTTCATTGTATATGTATATTTAGGAAAAAAAATATATTTTGTGAAAAATATGGGTCGCAAACGAAAACACTCAATATTTTATAGTGCAAGACATAAACGAAGATTAGTTGCAAGAAACACAGTAACAGATATGAATATGATAACTCATCAGACTGATTCTGCGGATTCTATGGCAATAATTAATAATAATAATGATCAACTAATTGTTGTTGATGAGAATGCTTCGTCTTTATGTGATTCTGATAAAGTATACTCAGATAGAAATCTAAATCAATATTATGATGAAAATAATATTAACTTTCTGAATGAAAATAATGCCTGTATGATACAAAATTACACGGATGCAAATAAGCTGCAAGCTATAGTCGATAACAATTATGAAAATCTGTGTTTAAATGATAACGAAACTTTTATACATGACATAAGTAAATGGGCTATTGAAGAAAAGATATCACTCAAATCACTCCGTCACCTTTTACAGATATTGCAAACACACACTAATTATACTTTGCCTAAAGATCCACGTACATTATTGCAAACTCCTAAATCAACTGAAATTATACAAATTGAAAACGGAGATTACTGCCACTTAGGTCTCGAAAAAGCTCTTCTAAAAATTATTGAAGAACGTAAAAGATTGAATTTTGCTCTTGATAACATTCAATTATTTATAAATATTGATGGTTTACCTATATATAAGTCTTCCACAAAGAGTTTATGGCCAATATTATGTGCAGATAATATTATAAACAATGTATATGTCATTGCCTTATATTATGGTGAAGGAAAACCAAAAAAATGCAAATGAGTTTTTAAAAATGTTTGTAGGTGATGCTATTGCTTTTATAAATAATGGGATTGATTATGAGGGACAGATCATAAAAGTCGAAATTAAAGCAATAATTTGTGACGCTCCTGCTAAATCATTTATTTTAAATGTAAAAGGACACACTGGATATAATAGTTGCACTAAATGCATTATTGAAGGTGATAATATAGAAGGACATATATGTTTTCCATACACATCTAATATGATGTTACGTAATGATAAAGAATTTTTTACTGGATCTTATAATCTTGATTATCAAACTGGTGACACAATTTTAAAAAATATACCAAATCTAGGCTTAGTTACAAATGTGCCACTAGATTATATGCACCTGGTATGTTTGGGTGTTATGCGTAAACTTATTATGTTATGGCTTTCAGGACCACTTAAGATAAGATTATCAAATTCAGACAAAGAACAAATTTCTAAGAAACTAATAAAGTTACGCAATTATATTCCTTTCGATTTTGCTCGAAAACCAAGATCATTAAAGTATATCAAACATTGGAAAGCCACAGAATATCGGCAATTTTTATTATATACAGGTCCTATTATATTGAAAGGAATACTACAAGAAAATGTATATTTAAATTTTCTAACATTACATGTAGCAATCACAATTCTTGCACATCCTACTTTAACATATCAAACTTCTATTATAGAATATGCAGAAAATTTATTAAAACATTTTGTAAAATCATTTCAAGTTATCTACGGTTCTAAATATATTTCACATAATATTCATAATTTATTACATCTTGCTGCAGACGTAAAACAATTTGGTGCTCTGGATAAATTTAGTGCATTTAAATTTGAGAATTATATGTCTACGTTAAAGAAATTAATTCGTTAAAACTAACCAACCATTACAGCAATTAACAAGAAGATTTGCAGAAATTGAGACAATACATAATAATGAAACATTCAAATATATTCAAATTCATACGATATGGAAAAATGTTTTACACGCTCTCATTGTGATGGTCCTATTACGAAAGATTTCATTTCTGTACAACAATATAAAATTTTTTGCAATAATCATATTATATTAACTGTGATGATCCAAAAAATAATTGCATTTCTTTTGAAAATGGACAAATAATGTCAATTTTAAATTTCATTAAATCTA
>NW_028189309.1:12106-19606 GCF_048542155.1 Nylanderia fulva
AACGAAACTTTTATACATGACATAAGTAAATGGGCTATTGAGAAAAGAGCTCACGTCAAATCACTCCGTCCACCTTTTACAGATATTGGGCAAACACACAGCAATGATACTTTTGGCCTAAAGATCCACGTACATTATTTGCAAACTCTAAATCCAACTGAAATTATACAAATTGGAAAAGCGGAGCTACTTACTGCCACTTAGGTCTCGAAAAGAAGCTCTTCTAAAATCTATTGAAGAACGTAACAGATTGAATTTTGGCTCTTGATAACAGTCAGTTATTTATAAATAATGAGTGGTTTACCTATATATAAGTCTTCCACAAAGAGTTTATGGCCAATATTATGTGCAGATAATATTATAAACAATGTATATGTCATTGCCTTATATTATGGTGAGGAAACCAAACAAATGCAAATGAGTTTCTAAAAATGTTGTAGGTGATGCTATTGCTTTTCTAATAATGGGATTGTCTTATGAGGTTGACAGATCATAAAAGTCGAAATTAAAGCAATAATTTGTGACGCTCCTGCTAAATCATTTATTTTAAATGTAAAGGACACTGGATATAATAGTTGCACCCCTTTTTTTTTTTTTTCCCTACACATCTAATATGATGTTACGTAATGATAAAGAATTTTTTTTACTGGATCTTATAATCTTGATTAAAAAAATTTTTTAAAAAAAATACCAAATCTAGGCTTAGTTACAATGTGCCACTAGATTAATGGGACCTGGTATGTTTGGGTGTTATGCTAAACTTTTATGTTGGCTTTTTAGAACCACTTAAGATAAGATTATCAAATTCAGACAAAAACAAATTTCTAAGAAACTAATTAAAGTTACGCAATTTATATTCCTTCTGATTTGTTGCTCGAAAACCAAGATCATTAAAGTATATCAAAACATTGGAAAGCCACAGAATATCGGCAATTTTTATTATATACAGGTCCTATTATATTGAAAGGAATACTACAAGAAAATGTATATTTAAATTTTCTAACATTACATGTAGCAATCACAATTCTTGCACATCCTACTTAACATATCAAACTTCTATTATAGAATATGCAGAAAATTTATTATGAAACATTTCTAAAACAAATATGTGCTATCTTTTATAAAAAAATTACATAATGGTTATCATAGAGAGATTCTGTATTAGTTACGTAATTTTATAAAATTTTATGTATCTGTTAGGTTTAAATTTTATGTATTTATTACATATCATATCAGGCATAATGTTGCTGACAATTCCATCTAAACGTTACTTAATAGTTGACATATCGGTTACCTGAACAGAGAATATCTTATCTGTAAATGTTCTGTAAATGTTCTGTAAATGTTCTGTAAATGTTACAAATAATATTTAATATAGATTCTGTAATAGTTACGTAATTTTATATCCAATTTTATGTATCTATTACGTTTAAATTTTATGTATCTATTACATATCATATACAGGCATAATGTTGCTGACATTTCCATCTAAATGTTACTTAATAGTTGACATAACGGTTACCAGAACCGCGAACAACTGTTTTGTAAATGGTCTGTAAAAGTTACAGAACAGTGTTTATTGGGTATTTAATCACAGAAATGTTTTTATTGACATATTTTTGACACTTTATATATAGCATTCTATGCATGGTTATATTGGATGATGCTATTAGAACTCTAATATCATTATTCAATAATATGTAATCATAGGAATATAAAATAATTTTGAATAGTATATATACATATATACATATATATATATATAAAATTAAGTCGCTTTAAATTTTTATATAATCTATAACCACACATATCTGTTTAAACTTGTTGTTAGATGCTGCGCGAACTTCAAGAACCAATTTAACAAATAAGGAAGTTGAGGATATAATTGCAAGATGGCTAATTTTAGCCAAGCAGAGATTTGACCGAGATTTGTAAGTTATATATAATATACCTCAATTTAACTATTTTATCATCTTATCTCAAACTTTTTATTTTTATAAGAAACTGATTTTAAAGAGGGTGAACACATGCACTATCTAAATTTAACGTATAAGACGGGCAACAAGAGCCAAATCGCGGATGACAATGCGTTATCCTAACGAAACTAAATAATTTTTCGTTAGAATTAAATACCGGTGCACAAGGCACCAAATTTTTACTTGGACACGGCCAAGATTTTAAATATGAAATAATCTCATATTTTGAGATTTAATTTCAATACCCCTTTAACCCCCCTACGGAAAATAAATAAATGAATGCAAGAGAAAAATATAGATCCGAAAATCGCTGAATCGGGAATCGAACCCGAGACCTTTCGCTTGCCGGGCGACTGCTCTTCCAGCTGAGCTATTCAGATCCTTTCGATTCTATACTTTTCTCTGTTATATATATTAATGTTGGTAAACAAACGCATTTTTTAAGCCAGCGTGTATCAAATATAAGAGTTTTAACAAGGCTCTGTAATATAAATATAAATTTAACGTATAAGACGGGCAACAAGAGCCAAATCGCGGATGACAATGCGTTATCCTAACGAAACTAAATAATTTTTCGTTAGAATTAAATACCGGTGCACAAGGCACCAAATTTTTACTTGGACACGGCCAAGATTTTAAATATGAAATAATCTCATATTTTGAGATTTAATTTCAATACCCCTTTAACCCCCCTACGGAAAATAAATAAATGAATGCAAGAGAAAAATATAGATCCGAAAATCGCTGAATCGGGAATCGAACCCGAGACCTTTCGCTTGCCGGGCGACTGCTCTTCCAGCTGAGCTATTCAGATCCTTTCGATTCTATACTTTTCTCTGTTATATATATTAATGTTGGTAAACAAACGCATTTTTTAAGCCAGCGTGTATCAAATATAAGAGTTTTAACAAGGCTCTGTAATATAAATATAAATTTAACGTATAAGACGGGCAACAAGAGCCAAATCGCGGATGACAATGCGTTATCCTAACGAAACTAAATAATTTTTCGTTAGAATTAAATACCGGTGCACAAGGCACCAAATTTTTACTTGGACACGGCCAAGATTTTAAATATGAAATAATCTCATATTTTGAGATTTAATTTCAATACCCCTTTAACCCCCCTACGGAAAATAAATAAATGAATGCAAGAGAAAAATATAGATCCGAAAATCGCTGAATCGGGAAGCGAAAGGTCTCGGGTTCGATTCCCGATTCAGCGATTTTCGGATCTATATTTTTCTCTTGCATTCATTTATTTATTTTCCGTAGGGGGGTTAAAGGGGTATTGAAATTAAATCTCAAAATATGAGATTATTTCATATTTAAAATCTTGGCCGTGTCCAAGTAAAAATTTGGTGCCTTGTGCACCGGTATTTAATTCTAACGAAAAATTATTTAGTTTCGTTAGGATAACGCATTGTCATCCGCGATTTGGCTCTTGTTGCCCGTCTTATACGTTAAATTTATATTTATATTACAGAGCCTTGTTAAAACTTTTATATTTGATACACCCTGGCTTAAAAAATGCGTTTGTTTACCAACATTAATATATATAACAGAGAAAAGTATAGAATCGAAAGGATCTGAATAGCTCAGCTGGAAGAGCAGTCGCCCGGCAAGCGAAAGGTCTCGGGTTCGATTCCCGATTCAGCGATTTTCGGATCTATATTTTTCTCTTGCATTCATTTATTTATTTTCCGTAGGGGGGTTAAAGGGGTATTGAAATTGAATCTCAAAATATGAGATTATTTCATATTTAAAATCTTGGCCGTGTCCAAGTAAAAATTTGGTGCCTTGTGCACCGGTATTTAATTCTAACGAAAAATTATTTAGTTTCGTTAGGATAACGCATTGTCATCCGCGATTTGGCTCTTGTTGCCCGTCTTATACGTTAAATTTATATTTATATTACAGAGCCTTGTTAAAACTCTTATACATGCACTATCTGTTCATTATTGCGTGTATTAGTTTTTTTAAATTAAATACAACATTTAAGAACTTATTGTTATTTTTGTATAGAATATTTATTGCAGAATTGACTTATTGCACCTATGTATAACAATCACATATTTCTTTTTAGGAAAAAGGAAGAACAAAAAAAGAGATGCGAAAATGAGGAGATCTAAACAAGAAAAGGACAGGTTATTAAATATAATAATTTTAATATATAATAAATAAAATATTTGAACGTTTATTATTACGTTTATTGCACAGTTTATTATTATTACGTTTATTTATAGATTTTATAGAGTTTATTTTTGCATATGTACTTTTTTTATTTTGAATGTATTAATTTCATACACAGTAATTATATATATATTTTATTATTTAAATGGTTACAGTATTAAATACATATGCATAGTTGTAAGTGCAATAAAGTAATTATTAAATATTATTTTTTAAATATAGTATAAAACGAGAAAAGTTATAATAATATATACAGTTGAATATTAAAGTAATTTAAAGTTCTAAGTATTTTAGTACTTTTATGCGTAGCTGTAGCATAAAAAATTAACAATCACTATGTTTATTTTATTAATGCCTATATATTAAAAAGTTATGCACATTTAAGTTTTCTAACAATTGTATCAATTTTTTTTCATAATTCTGATAAAGTGATAACTAGAATTTAAAAAAAATTACTTTAAAAATGATTTATTATAAGTATTAATTATATATGTTAGTGATATAGTTATTAAATATGATTAAATGATGTGATTTAACGTGAATGTGTATTAAATGATAGTTATACACCCACACACACGTACATATATAATAATATGGCTTATATTTTTTGGAACGTATATATGTATTATTTAAAAAATAAAAATGTAATTAAATAAATTACATTTATAATCTTTGAGACAAGCATATGACTACTGGCAGGATCAACCAGGGAGCTTCGTGTTCGGTTACTCGCAAGGGAGTAACTCGCGAGCGAGCCCGAAGACTCGTCGCTAGCTCTTTTTCGCGCGCGCGCGCGTTCGATGCCGAAACACCGACGCGCGCGCGACACGCTCGTATGTGCCATTTTATTTGCCGCCGGTCTTGCTCAGCCGGTCGGCGACACTCTGCTGTGTTTAACGCTATTATGTAAAGCGTACGAGAGAACGACGGAGGCGAGAGTAAACCCCCGACGCCGCCGCCTCTCCTCTTCTTCCTCCTCCTCTCCGTTCAAAAATCCACAAGATCAAAATACTCGTGTTCTTATTCTCCCAAATGTTATGATGCGCGGTCTCGAGAGACCGCGCGATTCACCCTGACGCTAGATCGACGATGGCGATGCTTAGACGTCGAGGACTGTTCTGTCTGGTTCGTACGCGTTTAACCGCACACGACCAGCAATAAGATTTCGCTACGGCGTACAAAGCGAGCGGGAAGAAGCAACTCTTCCCGCAAACTCGTATCCGTGGAGTAGATGCTCGGTAAGCGCGACGATTCCGCTGCTGCGTACGAAACGAGAGGGAACCGCGCGGCCAACACACTAGAGGCGTGCGCGCCACATAAGAGCCATTCGGTCTTGCGACACCGACTCGTGGCAATGCTGTGCTCGTAATAAATAAGTGTGCGTTAATTTTGCGCGCGTTCGGCGACGAACGAGAAGAGCCGCACCGTAATCCCCGGCGAAGAGGAATACGAGACGACGCGAGAGTCGAACGTACGTTCTCGCGAGACACGCAACCTCCAAGCATGAGAAGACTTGGCGGCGGCGCGTTCTGCGACGATCGTATATTATTTTATATATTCGTGGTTTCCAAATCAAACATTTTATATAAATGTTCTCTCCGTGTCAGAGTCGCGACTCGACAAAATCCGTTCTCGACCCGTACGGGCGATTCTTCGTTTGTCAACGTCGAGAGCGCGACACGTACAATATTAATCTCTCCTACCCTCTTATAGTACCCAACCGACCGGCCAAGCGGTCGGCGACGGTACGGAGAGCGGTCGAAACACGCCGGAGTGGCGAGAGACTCGAGAAAGTACGTTTACGACTCGTCCGGACTCGCTCGACTCGTTCGACGCGCCGAGCGCGACGTATCTCTTATAGTACCCAACCGGCCGGCCAGGCGGTCGGCGACGCACGGTCCTACGCACGGCCGTATGCGAGCGCGAGCGCCGAAAGGCGCGTTCAATCGAGACATAGTCGCGGAGAGCGAACGATCGAAAAGTCCTATTGTACGATAAAATATTATCACGATAGCCGTATGGCGAATGTCAAACAACGATAATTAGCATTAATTAAGAAGGAAACAAACGAAATGCCGGGACAATGAGGTATAAGCAGCCGACGGTACCTCCGGGCCGAGAGGCACTTCCGGGCCGGGCGGCACCTCCGGGACGGGCGGCACCGTCCGGGCCGGGCGACACCTCCGGGAACCACGGCCGACCGGCGACACCTCCGGGCCGGGCGACACCTCCGGGAACCACGGCCGACCGGCGGCACCTCCGGGCCGGGCGACACCTCCGGGAACCACGGCCGACCGGCGGCACCTCCGGGCCGGGCGGCACCTCCGGACCGGCGACACCTCCGGGAACCACGGCCGACCGGCGACACCTCCGGGCCGGGCGACACCTCCGGGAACCACGGCCGACCGGCGACACCTCCGGGACGGGCGGCACCTCCGGACGACCGAATGATCTCTCGAAGTCAGACGACCGCCGGCGGTACCTCCGGAACACTTAACGACGATTTACGGCGCCGCAACAAGGAGAGCTACGTAAAAACGTTTCAGACGAAAGTTACTTACTATTCGGCGCTCGCTCGACATGAGGGCGCTGTCCGATTACCAACTCGAAACGTGTCTCTCAAACCCACGTGTCGGAGACATATATTTCGAATTATTACGGATGATACGCAACACGCAAGCTGCGGTGACCGCGATTACGGTACGGAACACTCGCCCGATGCGAAATCACGCGCGCGGCAACCGAGACGGCTCGTTACGGGCGTGATTATACGTGCGGCACCACATAACGGCCGGCGTCAACTTGGGGACGGACGGCACCTCCGGGACGGGGACACCTCCGGACGACCGAATGATTTTACCAAGTCCGTCGCCCGCCGGCGGTACCTCCGGGGCACTTGACGGCGAGTAGCGCCGCTACGAGGAGATAATGCTACGATACGGAAATACGTTTCGGACAAAGGTTTCGTACTTTTTGACGCTCCGCACGACCGCGCGACACGATTATTACGATATCTGCTAATTCCCGGCTACCACTCGTCGGATGCACAATCTTCGAGATTCTACGACCGATACGTGGACGAATGCAGGCAGGATGCCGATAAGCGAAGCCGGAGTGTTTGCACGAATAAACTTTCCGATGCGTCCTCATTTAATTAATCTCATTTAGCTCGCTCGTTAGCGGTACAAGCGAGAACTCGGGAACAGGCGCAAGTTCGCTCGCGGCGCGTTGCTCTCGCCGGCGAGCGAGAAATTTTTCCAGGCCCGATAGCGGCGTGTTGCCTTGATTAGCGGGCGACACCTCCGGCGGCACGCGCCGCCCGTAACCCAAGT
>NW_028189309.1:24606-28113 GCF_048542155.1 Nylanderia fulva
ATTAGCTTCTTTTAATACAATAAATAAAGGGGACAACAAATTGCCATTACAGGATATTATTGGTTGTATCGTATATGAATGGGTTGTTGATGATATGGATTGCACGACACGTTCTACTTTCTTTTCTCCCTGGTTAGACAATGATCTTCCAGAGTGAAGTTCCAATTGGAAACCACTTTGATCTGAATTGTAAATATTTTCAGATCCAAACTGTTCAATAAGAGGTTTTACTGTTTCCAGAAAATCATCAGCTGATTTTTGCAAATCAGCAGAATCTTCTAATGTTCTTCTAGTGACAAACTTCGTAACTTTTCTTGAAACAATTCGGTGAGACTTCTTAAATCTTGCTATCCAACTGTGAGATGCTTTAAATATAGGATTTAAATTTCCTATTTCTTCTTGAGCTTGTAAAGCCCATCTTTTTAAATCAATATCATGAACCATGAATCCTGATTCGACAGCTGCAGTAAATTTATCATGTGTAAATTTGGAGATGTAAGATAATTTTTCTGTACGACTTCCACCTGATTGTATTTGTTCTTCCCATCGCCTTAACTGACGTTCAGATGAAACTCTTCTAAATTTATTTTGTACTACTCTTAGAGGACGATTCCTTTTTCTGTCATTACTGTTTTCATCAGTGTCCCGAAATCGCCAATACTCAACAGCTCGTCTTTTATAAGAACTATCAAAATTTGTATCATCATTTGAACAATGAGGATGAGAATTTAAACTATCTTCATGCCATGCTTCTTCGTCATCTTCAATTATTTCAAAACTATGTAATTTATAAGGTTCTTCATAATCGAGATATATTTCTTCCGTTACTTCCACCCCATTATAATGAAAAACGCTATCCAGTAATATTTTTTTAATGTTTTCCTTTAATTCCACTTCTGCTTCAGTTACTGGCGTTTCTGTTAAATATATTGAATTTATTGACACCAATAAAAGTCTAACAACGTTAAGCGGATTGATAATCATATTCAAAGATGTTATATTTTGCTTTCTATTGCAATAAAAGAACAGTTTACACAGATATTATTACAACGAAAAGACTACACCGACTGTGAGAATTATGCTGCTACATGAACAATTTATATTAACTTATCAGAAATACGTCATCACATAATCTTATTTTATTATTTATTTTAACGTATTAAAGATTTTATTGTAAAAATTATAACTTATCTGGAACACGTACACATAATCTTATCTTATGATTCATTTAACGTAAGATATAAAATTTGTTTATGCCAAATATTGCGACATTGGTATTCGCAAGATTCAATTAAAAAATAATTTTATTATAAAATATAATTGTTTTTAATTTTTATAGAAGAAATTAAATATTAAAGAAATAATAAGAAAGCAGGGGGTATATTTAAAAAATTCTTATTAATTATATTTAAAAATTTTTTTTTAAATCTAAATATACACAATACGCAGTTATAAATACATAGAAAACATAAATAAGAATTATACAAAAACATTTTTTATATATTTTATTGTTCGACGGTAATTACTTACGCACATAGCACGGATGAGCGTATATACGGGAGCGTTTATAATTAATTTTCGAAAATGATATTTCGTAACATAACTTTATTACACATGGTTGAATTTGGAAAAAAATAAGCTTTAAATTAGGTAAAACAAAATTTTTAATTTTGAAAAAAAAAATTAGGTGGTGAGGGTTTTTAAAAAAAAAAAAAAAAAAAAAAAATTTTTGTTCATATAACTTTAAAGTACTCTTCAAGCCATTAAAATTTGTTGTACGTTTTTTCTTTATATCTCTTATAGTTTAGCAGATATTTGATCCTAAAGAAAAATACCGTTATTCTTTAAAGGGGTGTTTCACCCCTTAAAACTCAAATTGCGCACGTATAAAAAAATACGTGTCTTTTAGATTTATGTATTTAACAACATATTTCAAGGAGAATCAAATCGGTTCCGGACAGTTGTGACATGTCCCTTGTAAGTCGCATGTATGACAGCTTCAGCATGCCTCGGACCCCGAACTGTGCATTCTCAGCGCCAGATCAGTCGACTCGGCCACGCATTCGCCACCATCAGCAACCCCGACAACGTTAGACGGGTCACCGTCGCGTACCTCGCTATTAGGCTACGCTGCCGATCGCCGCTACGACAGGGCCGGACGCTTTGCCCAGAACCTGGGATCGCTTTATACTTCCACTGTCGTTTTATGGGTAAACTGTGATCGGTCGCCCGTTTACCCGCGCTTGCTTAATTTCTTCACGTTGACATTCAGAGCACTGGGCAGAAATCACATTGCGTCAACACCCGCGAGGGCCATCGCAATGCTTTGTTTTAATTAGACAGTCGGATTCCCCTAGTCCGTGCCAGTTCTGAGCTGAGCGTTGAATGGCGGCCGAAGAGGACGACCACGACGGCTCGCGCCGCCACGGAAGCCTCGCAGCAAGGAAGATCCGCGGGAGGCCAAGGCACGGGACCGAGCTCGGATCCCGGGACCGGCGCGAGAACGCCGACCGTTCACCTCGCCCAGGCCCGGCACGTCAGCCAGACCCGCTTCCCGACCAAGCCCGACACGCCCCGCTCCTCAGAGCCAATCCTTATTCCGAAGTTACGGATCCAATTTGCCGACTTCCCTTACCTACATTATTCTATCGACTAGAGGCTCTTTACCTTGGAGACCTGCTGCGGATATGGGTACGAACCGGCGCGACACCTCCACGTGGCCCTGCTCCTGGATTTTCAAGGTCCGAGGGGAAGATCCGGACACCGCCGCAACTGCGGTGCTCTTCGCGTTCCAAACCCTATCTCCCTGCTAGAGGTTTCCAAGGAACTCGAACGCTTATACAGAAAAGAAAACTCTTCCCGGATCTCCCGACGGCGTCTCCAGGTCATTTTGGGTTACCCCGACGAACACTCTTACGAGGGCCCGAATTGTATGCGGTTCCGCTGCCGGGTTCCGGAATAGGAACCGGATTCCCTTTCGCCCGACGGGCGTGTGTCATTTCGTATAATATTTATTATTATTTCTCGACACTCGAGTATATTGTACGCCGTCATTGACATAGGATTTCTTCTAGGGCTTAGGATCGACTGACTCGTGTGCAACGGCTGTTCACACGAAACCCTTCTCCACGTCAGTCCTCCAGGGCCTCGCTGGAGTATTTGCTACTACCACCAAGATCTGCACCGACGGCGGCTCCAGGCAGGCTCGCGCCCAGACCCTTCTGCGCTCACCGTCGCGACCCTCCTACTCGTCAGGGCTTCGTGACGACGCGAGAGAAGACTAACGCCCGCTCCCGGTTGCCGCCCCACTTGCCGCTGACGGCAGAGTATAGGCTCGACGCTTCAGCGCCATCCATTTTCAGGGCTAGTTGCTTCGGCAGGTGAGTTGTTACACACTCCTTAGCGGATTCCGACTTCCATTGGCCACCGTCCTGCTGTCTTAAGCAACCAACGCCTTTTCATGGTGTCCATGAGCGTCGAGTTGGGCGCCTTTAAACCCGCGTTTGG
>NW_028189310.1:0-28078 GCF_048542155.1 Nylanderia fulva
CCCGTTGGAAGTAAACCGACCTTTTTTGTTCTTTTCTCCCTTCGTTTGTAAAAAAAGTCCAGTCCGCCCTTCCGAAAAGGGCACCCTTTCCCTCCACAACGCGAATCCCGTAGTTTGTTTTCCGATGATGGGGTAAACAAAAACCCGGGCTCAAAGGCCCCAATTTTTTCCTTTTTTTTAAATTTTTAAAAACGAAATTTATTGTATTATCAATTTGTCCCCTGTATTTCCGACCTTGGGACCCTTTTGTAGACTATTAATACTGTTGGGGTTCGATTGTCGTTTTTCGAACAAAGAAGACGTATCGCGGCCGTTACAACATACCGTTTTATCTTTGGGGTGCTCTCGACTGTGTTTTTGGGCTACGAACCCCCTTTTTAACCCGGGGGGAAGAAAACCATTCGAATCACAGTTTTCTAACTCGGGCGTACCCCCGCCGGCAAACGGATTCGCTGGCGTTACCTTCGATGTCCGCTCGGGGTCCCAAAACAAAGTCGATCTGGTCACCCTTGACCCTGGTTTCGACTGGGAACCAAACTATTTTTATTTTTTTTTTTCTCACACCCCTTTTTTCCCAATTTTTAAACTAAAATTTTTAAATTTAATCAAGGAAAAATAAATTTGATTGGGAACCCTTTTAATTTCTGCAATAAAGGAAAACAATAGAGAAAAAAGAGAAATTAGCCGAAATTGTATTTTATCAAGGAAATTGGATTCCACTATCAATTTACAGAAAGACACTGAAAGCTTTAGTACGATATATGACGTTTGTTTAGAAATTGAAGTAAAAAAATTTTTAACATACATTGTTGGGAGCTATTATTAGTAGTTTATCATTGGTATGTTAAGGCAGGATGACATAAGCGAACCGAATATATCTATTTATTTATTTATTTATCTTTTTATTATCTTATACTTTTTATATTTTATTTTTTATTTTTTATATTTTATATTTTATTTTAGTAATTTGCCATATGGTACATCACAATTTAGCGAGGAATGTAAATATTGTTAACTTTTTAATTTTGACATAATTTTCGGCGTGTTTATTCGTTAGTATAGTGTGCTCAGTCGTGACAAGATGACACAAGTGAAACGCAGTTAATTTACCATCCGATCTTAAGTTAAGTCTCACCGGAGCGTACTTTTAAATGTCAATAATGATATGCAGTAACTCATTGTAAGTCTCATTTGTTACTATTCACGTTTTCAATTTTAATGTTGATTCTGATTGCATGTACATTAATTTCTAGAATGCTTCTATTGTAATTTTGAAAAGGACACAGCCCGTATGGTCGAAACGTCAATAAATATAGTTTAACAAATCTAATAGACAGCCAGTGTAGTCAGTTTAATATCTACTACCTTAGTATTTCATTCCTGGCGAACGAAATTTAATATTTTATTGTTATTATACGCCTTTGACATTAATCATGGCATCTCACCGGGAAGGAAGTTTTTCAATTTGATCACGTTACATTATGGAAAGCAACAGACTCAGCTGTTGAAACAGTGGATGGGATTGAATTTGAAGATTTCTACAACTAAACAACAACTCATCTTCTTGCTTCGGTGTAGAAGGTTCGACGTGCTTCCACCGCATATTCATAATTTGAATTTTAGTGTACGTTTCAGAATAATCTTGTTACTCGAAGGTTTTCCACATTTGTATCGCGTGGCAAACAACTTATTTTGAACCTAGAAATTAAGGACATTAACTTCTTCTTAAATCGTTCTTATGTAAGAGCAGACAATTAGAAAGGATCTGCAACTGCGCTACCGAATAAATTACTTAAGAGTTTAAAGAATTACAGAATCTAAAAGTTCTAAAACATAAAATATAATTAAAGGTAACTTAATTAAAAATTTGATCTGCTTCTCAATCGTCAAATAAGCTATATAGTGGGTTTTTCAATTTCGATTATAATAAATGGATAATTAATAATTCTGATAAAGTAGTACCAGAGAACATACTTAGGTTTCTGAGCTTGGGGGGAAAATTCGGATTGCCGTTTAATCTAATAGTGAAAAAGATTCTGAGTTATTTGCTCTTAACGTAATAAAAAACTTTGAATTAAATAGCCACCGACTGAAGGGCAACCTACTGAATGATACGCGTAACTGCATCGCTAATTCTTTAAATAGACTTAAAAACAAAAGAAAACATCAAGATTTTATAAATAGACATATTCTAATCGAATTCTCAAAATGTAAAAAGTTTTTAAATGACAACAAAGATATTTTTGTAACGCGAGCGGATAAGGGACAAGTCACTGTCATTATGAACAAGGACAAATACGTGCGTCAGATGACTGAATTGTTGAGTGACACATCGACATATAAAGTCATGAAAAAGACCCGATAAACAATGTATCTCAAAGAATTAACGACTTATTAAAATCTTGGCAAAAGAACAACTTAATGGACGAACGTACTCTTAATAATTTAAAATGCACGAACGGGAACACTCCGAGAGCATATGGATTGCCGAAGATCCACAAAGCGGGAATCCCCTTAAGAATTATCATCTCTTCTATTGGGAGTCCAACGTATATGATGGCAAATTATTTACACTCTATCCTACTAAATTCAATTCAAAACCTCGATCGTTCGTCAAAGATAGTTGGGAGTTCGTCAAATCAATAAATAATATAACCATAGAGTCAACCGATATAATGGTGTCGTTGGATGTCTCTTCACTCTATACTAATATTCCGAAGGAACTAGTCATAAAAGGTATAGAAAAGAGATGGAATGAGATATCGGGACATACTAATTTTAGTTTTCAACAGTTCAGGCATGCGATTGATGCAATATTGTGTTCAACTAGTTTCATGTTTAATGGGATAGCTTATGAACAAATTTATGGGAGTCCAATGGGCTCACCTCTCTCCCCCATACTCGCAGATATCGTAATGGAGGATCTTGAAACGGATTGTTTGTCCTTGCTTGGTTTCGAAACATCTTGTTTCTATAGATATGTAGATGACATATTCATGATCCTTCCTAACGATAAACTGTTAGAGGTGAGCGAGGGTGTTTAATAGCTATCACCCAAGACTAACTTTTACTTATGAGATCGAAACTAATAATTCACTCAGCTTTTTGAATACAATTGTCCACAGGGATGATAATAAGCTCATAACTAACTGGTACAGAAAACCAACATTCTCAGGAAAATACATCAATTTTTTCTCGAATCATCCGACGAAATATAAAATTAACACCATTACCAATTTAGTTGACCATGCAATAAATTTATCTAACAAACGATTTCATGACTCTAATTTAAAATTGTAAAGAATATTTTGAAAAATAATTGCTTCCCGGAAAATCTCATTAATAAATATGTCAATGATAGAACCCACAAGCTGTCACAACCTATAAACAATAAGGATAAAAAAATTATAAATGTAGATTCGACGGATGTTTCGAGGGAAAATTTCATTGTCATTCCATATTGTAATCGGTTCACTAATGACATATATAGATTTCTAAACAAAAAGAATCTTAACGTAATTTTTACTATCCCCAAAAAACTGAACTGTTTAATAAAATCGGGGAAAGATAATTTAGATATTAATAAGCAAACCGGCGTAGTCTATTGTATTAATTGTAACAATTGTGATTCTAATTATGTAGGGCAGACAAAAAGACATCTTAGTACTAGGATTAACGAACACCGACGTAATATTAAAAATTCAGCGAGCAATTTTTCTGTTGTTAGTGAGCACAGAATTAATCAAGGACATGAATTTGATTGGACGAATCCTTTAATTCTGCATAAAGAAAACAATAGAAGAAAAAGAGAAATAGCCGAAATGTATTTTATCAAGAAATTGGATTCCACTATCAATTTACAGAAAGACACTGAAAGCTTTAGTACGATATATGACAGTTTGTTTAGAAATTGAAGTAAAAAAATTTTTAACATACATTGTTGGGAGCTATTATTAGTAGTTTATCATTGGTATGTTAAGGCAGGATGACATAAGCGAACCGAATATATCTATTTATTTATTTATTTATCTTTTTATTATCTTATACTTTTTATATTTTATTTTTTATTTTTTATATTTTATATTTTATTTTAGTAATTTGCCATATGGTACATCACAATTTAGCGAGAATGTAAATATTGTTAACTTTTAACTTTGACATAATTTTCGGCGTGTTTATTCGTTAGTATAGTGTGCTCAGTCGTGACAAGATGACACAAGTGAAACGCAGTTAATTTACCATCCGATCTTAAGTTAAGTCTCACCGGAGCGTACTTTTAAATGTCAATAATGATATGCAGTAACTCATTGTAAGTCTCATTTGTTACATTTCACGTTTTCAATTTTAATGTTGATTCTGATTGCATGTACATTAATTTCTAGAATGCTTCTATTGTAATTTTGAAAAGGACCACAGCCCGTATGGTCGAAACGTCAATAAATATAGTTTAACAAATCTAATAGACAGCCAGTGTAGTCAGTTTAATATCTACTACCTTAAAAAATATTATTATTTTGAATGTGATAATTATTAATCAGAGAAAATCTAATAAAATTCTTTTCATACCATATTCTCTTACAATTACCATAACTTTTAGGTTAAATTCTAAGAGAAAATTCTCTCAGTGTTTTGATTAATTATTAAAATTACTTGTAAAAACGCGCGGCGCGCACAGCACACGTTGCTCGATGCGGACGGCAATAGTTTACACGGCAAAGACACGACAATCATAATCACAATCTAAGAGAATTTTTTCTTAGAATTTACCTAGAAAATTATGGTAATCGTAGGACATTATGATGTGTGTATAAGATTTAACGTTGTAGGATGCCGGGTTAACGTGATCAAATGATTGTACGCGTTTTGAAACGGTTTAAATTAGTTTATTCACTTTCTACAAGTTTGTCGCGTACCGAGACTTATGTTTCTCGGCGCTCGCTCTCTCGAGGGCTGACTCGAGGGCTGCGCGAATTTCGGAGCTCGCGTAGGGCGGCAGCCGATCGGGGTCCTCGATTGGACCATCAGAAAATCAGGCGATGTACACACGCCAATTAGCGGCGAGTGTACACGTTGGTTTCACGTGTTTCCTTGGCGTAAACACTAAGGAATTTAACAAAAAAACATTCTAGAAAATTCGATCGTCCTCGAGGATTCGATCCGAAGAACGAATCTTCAACATACCGCCCCGCCTCGTATGCGAACGAATGCGAAATAAACTTAAACAAAGCGGGAGCGAATCGTCGAGGAAGATGATTACAAAAAACATACAGGTGAAGACGACTCGCACTGAGAAAGTCGTCTCGAAGATTACATAACTCTTACAAGTTAGCGGCTTCATCCGTTGCGGACGCGTTAGAGTTATCACGTATTGGCAGTCGGCATAATTGCGCAATAGGTCGTTTCAATGTGGACCGTGCGGTGCGTATGGTCACAACTCGAACGAGTCCATCAGATCCGGGATGGATTTGCTGTACTCGGGCAAGCTCCCATTTGCTCGGAGGGAACACGGGACTTTTAACTAATACTAATTCGCTTATTGCGAAGTTAGGAGACTGCTTGCACCACCTGTTTCGCTGTTGAAGCGAATGTAAATAATCCTGTGACCAGGCACGCCACACGGTTTCCTGCATGGCACGGACTAGTTGCCATCGCGAGAGCCTACGCGGGTCGATCGCGAGTACCGATTCCTCCGGAACGGCTACGAGGGGCCGTCCAATCAGAAAGTGACCCGGGGTAAGCGCCGACAAGTCACCCGGGTCGTCCCTAAGCGGAGCGATTGGTCGCGAGTTAAGGCACGCTTCTATTTTACATAGAAGCGTCGCGAGTTCAGCCCTCGAAAGTGTGTGGGAACCAACAGCGCGCCTCAGATGCGTTTTAAGGCTCTTGACTCTGGCCTCCCAAAGGCCGCCGAAATGTGGAGCGGCGGAGGGAATGAAATGCCAGTTCACTCCGTCGCCTGCGAGTGCGTTTCGCAATTCAGCATCCTTCCATAAGGATTGAAAGTGTCGATGAAGTTCGTGGTTGGCTCCATGAAAATTTGTGCCGTTGTCGCTATACATGTGACGCGGCAGACCTCTTCGGCTAGCGAACTTCTGATAGGCTGCAAGAAAGCCGGGCGTGGAGTAATCTTCCACTAATTCGAGGTGAATTGCCCTTGTAGCAAGACAAACAAACAGAGCGATATATACCTTTCTGGCCTTTTGCCCTCTGCCGACGAATGAATTACGTGGAGTGGGCCGGCGTAATCAACCCCACAATGAGTAAAAGGCGCCGAAGGGGTGACACGAGCGGCTGGAAGGTCGCCCATGAACTGAGAAGACAATTTAGCCGCGTGACAAGTGCAGACTACACATTTTCGAATGTGCGCCTTTACTGAGCTGCGGCCTCCAATGATCCAGTATCGCTGACGCAGCACACGGAGTACTAGCTGTGTCCCCCCGTGGAGCGTGGATTTATGAGCGCGATCAATTAAGAGATCGGATAAGTGATGTTTCGGAATTATTATAGGATGTTGCTCGTCATAGCTGAGCGCGGAATTCGTCAACCGCCCGCCAAGACGGAGTAAAGAGTCCTCTCCTAGAAAAGGACTCAATTTGCTCAACGAGCTCGAATGCGGCATGGTGCCGTTATTCTTTAGTGAGCGCGTTTCCCGCTCGAAGAATCTCTGTTGCAGATAGCGCAACCAGAAGATTTCCGCCCTCCTAAACTCATCGGCGTTCAGAAGGGGGAAGAGTTGGGAGCGAGACGCGCTCTTTTCTTTTACACGAAGAATAAAGCGATTCATATAGGCAGTCACGCGGACAAGCTTGGTCCAAGTGGAGAACCTATATGGGAGTTCCCATTCCTCGGCCTCTTGAACATGGAACGTCACAGGCCGTCTTCTTTCCACCGACACTTGCTGATCGGTGGCAGTGTCGAGCGGAGCTGAGACATTCAGAATCGGCCACGCAGTCGATGGCTTCTGAAGCCATCGTGGACCGTTCCACCATAGCGGGTGAGTCACGAGCTCGGAGGCGGTCAAGCCGCGCGAGGCACAGTCCGCCGGATTATCTCGAGACGGAACGTGATTCCAACAAACAGAATCCAGACAGGTATGCACTTCGGATACGCGGTTAGCCACGTAGGTGCTCCATTTTGATGGATGTTGACGGAGCCACGCGAGAGCGATGGTCGAATCCGTCCATCCGTATATTGGAATCGGAGGTAATTTCAACGATGTCAAGGTCCACTTGATTAGCCGGCTGAGGAGGACGATAGCGTTCAGTTCCAAGCGCGGGATGCTTACGGTTTTGATCGGCGCGACCTTTGTTTTAGCAGCGAGCAGAGTGATTTGAAACTTCGTTGGCAAAGGAAGCACTCGAATATAAACGACCGCCGCGTAAGCGCGGTTTGAAGCGTCGGCAAACCCGTGGATTTTGAACGCGAGGTTATTGGAATGTCGACCGGTCTAACGCGGTATTCGGACGCGGTTTAATGATTCTAAATCGTTGGTGTAGCTCTCCCAACGATCGCGCAACTCCTCTGGAAGAGGGGAGTCCCAATCACATTTGAGAAGCCATAACTCTTGTAGCAAGATTTTCGCGGTTACAACAACCGGAGCAGCCCATCCTATTGGGTCGTATAATTTTGCCGTGAACGAGAGAACGGAACGTTTCGTGTGCGTAACCGATCTCAACGGAGTTATCACGAATTTGAACGCGTCCTCTTTAGCAAGCCATGAAAGCCCGAGAATCTTCTTTTACGAGTAAGTGATCGGTGACTTCCGGCTGATGAGCCGAAAGTCCTTGAAGAAGAGAGGAGGCATTAGAAACCCACTTTTGTAGTTGAAAACCTCCCTTTTGCAGGATTTCAACTAGTTGGACACGAGCTTCTATCAATGAAGTCGTATCGTCCGCGCCAAAGAGCGCATCGTCCACGTAGAGGGACTCGCTGAGAATTGAAACAGCCGCGGGATAGTTGTCACCTTTATCTAGAGAAAGCTGTTTCAGTACCCTTATTGCGAGGTACGGAGCGGGGGCGAGCCCGTACGTTACAGTGAGAAGGCGATAGTGTTCAATCGGCCCATCGGCCGACGATCGCCATAAGATTCTTTGAAAATCCGCGTCAGACGGATGCACGAGAATTTAGCGGAATATTTGAGCAATGTCCGCCGTGTAAACAAATTGCCATTGACGCCAGCGCAATAATATAGCGGAGAGGTCTTGCTGCAGTCTCTGACCGATCAGTAAGTAATCGTTAAGCGAAGTCTTATTGCTCGTTTTGCACGAAACGTTGAAGACAACGCGCAATTTCGTAGTGCAACTCGAGTCGCGCAAAACGGGATGATGAGGAATATATACCGGCTCGAACTCGGAGCGGTCAGATAATTCCACCTTCCTTATATGACCGAGCGAATTATACTCTCGTAAGAACTCGTACTGCGCGTGAAGTTCAGGACGAAGCCGTAGCTTTCCTTCCATTTTATTATAAAGCGAGGTTGCAATGTGCAAAGAATCACCGATTTTTATCGGGAAATCATGCCTGAAGGGCAATCGAACCGCATAGCGTCTCTGAGGGGTACGATAGTGGTTGGCGATGAAATGAGCCTCGCACCTCTCCTCCTTCTCCGTGAGAGGGACAGGCCGCGAGATCTCCTCATCTTCCCAGAACTTCTGGAGAAGAGAGTGCGTGCTTTGTTCCAACACGCAGTTTAATACAGATGCTTGAGCAGTAGTAGTCGGCCTACTATTTGTGGGGCCGGAAAGGATCCAACCGAGAGCGGTCAATTGCGCTGTCGGAGTTCCAATAGGACCTTGACAGACATCGCGCTTCAGAAGCGAGCCGTAAAGGTCAGCACCGATCAACAAATAAATTTGATGTTGACTTGAAGGATCAGGATCAGCAAAAGATAGACCCTGTAAATGAGGCCACGCATCGAGGGGCTGAATCCGCGAGGCAGCGTATGAAGTAATGCGTTGAAAAATGTAAGCCGTCAGAGGAAAGCTCGGGTCGGCTTGAGCACACGGGGTTAACTGTAGTGTTACGCGCGATTTCGCAGTACCCGTGTATTTTTCGCCGAAGCATTTAATTTGTAAATCGGCTCGTTGCCGTTTAGTGCGCAACGCCTGTGAGAGCGATTCTGATATAAAGCTAAAGGTGGATCCTTGATCCAACAACGCGCGAACCTTTAAGCAGCGACCCTCCCCAGTGTGGAGGTCGACCCATGCCATTGCCAAGAGGACATTTGGATGTTCCTGAAGCGAGGGCGGTACTATCTGGACGGCCGCGATCGTATTGACCGTCTGATTTGTAGTCGCCTTAGATGCGGCTTGTGACGCAGATTCGGAGGTAGTAGCCTCGGAACTGGCCAAGTTATCGAAGGCATTTTGATTTGCCGCTGAATGCAGCAATGTGTGATGCAAGCGACGACATTGTCTGCACCGATATTTGCTCGGGCATTTCGACGGGAAATGTCCGGACTTTAAGCAGTTAAAGCAAAGTTTATGCTGGCGCGCGAGAGCAAAGCGCTGTGAAGCTGATTTCTTCGCGTAGTCTTCGCATTTCGAAACGTGATGCTCACCGGAGCAACAAATACATTTAAAGGCAGTCACGTTGTTTACCGTTAAACGCGGTTTATCATTTTTCGAAGAACCGGAGTCCTTGCTTAAATCGGCAAAGTCCGACAATCCGCGTATACGGAGAGTTAAAAACTCATTAAGCTCCTGATAAGAAGAAGGCTCATTTCGTTTGATTCGCGTTAAATTCCATTCGGTACGTGTTCTCGCGCTAAACTTTTGCGTTATTGTATAAACAAGAATGTCGTCCCATTGTTCTACGGGACGATCGAGATTTTTTAATACGGCTAACGATGCAGACACTGTGTCGCGCAATTTTCGCAAATCGCTTACAATCTCGCTTTTCATTACCGGAAGGCTAATAAACGCGTGTAAATGAGCATAGATTAACGCTTGCTTATCGTCGTATTCATTGGTTAACAATTGCCAGGCAGATTCGTAATTCGCATCGGAAATTTTTAAATTATTGATCAGCAAGGAAGCGTCTCCCGTTACGCTCGTTTTTAAGTAATGAAATTTTTGAGAATTTGAAAGAGCGTCGTTAGTTACTACGAGAGATTCAAAAATGTTTCGGAAGTTTTCCCAATCGGTTAATTTCCCAGAAAACTTTGGCAGCGCGATGCGTGGCAATTGGAAGCAATGATTATTTGTTTCGCGAACGGAGGAATTGGAACTACGATCGGTAAACGGAATTGTATTAGGAGATAATCGACTTATCGTATCTTGCAGCAGATTGGCCGTGTCGATGTAGACATCCTCAGCTCTCAGGAACTCTTCCAGAGTGAAGTACGGCAAGGTCGTTTGCTGCTCCGTGGTCGTCTTTTGAAGCAGTTTGACATGAAGGCCGCGGCAGGCGGCCCAGTGCTCCTCCAACTTGGCAAGCCTACTTCGCGTCTTGGCGAGTGTCACGTTTGATTTGGCCAGCTTCTTGAAGTTGACGAGATCTCGTTTGATCTCGTCAATACAAGCTCCCTGCTCGATGAGCAGGTCACTCACGGCATTCGACATGATTATCGATGTCGGATTGTTGAATCGTTTATCGATTATTCGCTACTAAAGCGAAATATTCAAGCGCGCGCGCAGACTTGAAGCGCCCGCTGATTGACGCGCGAGAGAGAGTGAGAGAGTCCGAGCGCGAGTTAGCGCACCGTCACGTTAAGCCGTTATCGGCTGTCTTTCTCACACGAAGCGATTGCGTGGCGCGTGATAGCGGCGTCGAAATTGCAAATCGCGTGGTTTTTTAAATCTTTAGAAACGTCGAAAATCACCGAAATGATCGAGAGAGTCAAAGAGAGATGCACGACGCGGACGCGTGATAGCGGCGTCGAGATAGCAAGTCGCGCACCTTTTAAAATGTTTTAAAACGTCAAAAATCAACAAGATAATCGAGAGAGTCACAGAGAGATGCACGACGCGGACGCGTAATAGCGGCGTCGAAATAGCAAGTCGCGCACCTTTTAAATGTTTAGAAACGTCGAAAATCAACAAGATGATCGAGAGAGTCACAGAGAGATGCACGACGCGGACGCGTGATAGCGGCGTCGAAATAGCAAGTCGCGCACCTCTTAAATGTTTAGAAACGTCGAAAAGCAACAAGATGATCGAGAGCACAGATTAATAGACAGATCGCCAAAGGTCTGGATGAAGGAGAGACCAGCATTTCTCACTGATTTCAGCGCCATATTGTAGTAGTGGTCAATGCAGTAACTATTAATACGTTCCCAAGATAAGAGCGTCTCATGCTCATGAACTCGTCCGGCGGCATGTACGAGATTTATCTTTTCGTAGCGTTCGCGTATTTCGGAAAGGACAGAATTTTATGATGTTATAAATAAATAAATAAATAAAATATTAACCTGACCTATTATAATTATTTTTTAATAAATGTTTCATTATTATTATCATCTAAGTCTAAGTCGTTTAATTAATTTTTAGTTTTTTAATAATTAATTTAATTTATTCTAATCATTTTAATATGTGAAAAATACTAATACGTATACGTTTTATAATGAATTAATATATTTCGAGAGTCAAATTATATATTTTTAATAATATAAAAGTGTTCAAAAATTATATTTGACTTTTAATTTTTTATTATTTTAGCAAAGAGTTCCGAAATCTCTTACACACATAATAGGGATTTTGTTCATCCATATAATTCGCAATTAAGTATATATGTTAATTATTAATTTTAATAAAATACAAAATTAAAATTAAAGGTCAAATATAATTTTTGAACATAAATATATTTAATTTGTTATAAAACGTATACCCGTGATAGTATTTTTCTCGCACAAAAATAACTAGAATAAATTAAATAATAATCCTTAAGGTTGCCAGTAATAATTAATAAAAAACCACTCCTCAATGTTTAAAGTCGACCAGACTGGCAATAATTTATTATAAATAGTTATTTGAAATACAACAACGTTTCGGCTGTCAATGCAGCCCTTTTCAAGTATGTTCGAAATTGAGAAGGAAATTAATATAATTATTTAAGTCTGTATTTTCTGTCTAAAAATCGATATTTTCTTCCGATGAATATGCGAAAAAACCGCGGAAAAAAGGCTCGCCCGATATAAACAAGTAGGCGATAAATCAGGATTATCCTAACAAGCTGTCAATAACAACAACATTGCTCAACCGAAAGCAACGATTACCTGCATTGATTATCAGATGTAATAGACATGCGCCGTTCGATCACGTGGCTTCCGAAAGCCAATCGATCTCGCTATCGAGCATTTCGCGCATGTCAGGTACGTGCTTGTTTCGCGTAAATTACGGGGCCGCCAATAAAGACAGGCGCCCTCGCGTCACCTTCGAACATTTTTAAATAACCGAAATTAATTGGTGCAGTAAAAATTAGTGGGGCTTCAGTACCGCACCGATAAAAGAAGCGCCCACCAAAATTGCGCGGCTAGTCTCTCGAGTCTCAGTACGTACAACCGCTATTAAACCGCTTAGAAATCACCGCAATTATTACCGCACACTCACTTGGAAATCGATCTCGGCTTATCTATTGGAACTTTTGTAAAATTACTGTATCGTTTAAATTGTGAAAGTAAACTCTGTGTTAATTATTAAAGGGTGATTAATTTCTTTCGGCCTTCTAATACGCGCTCTCCTTCATCGCGTTCGCTCAAACATATTTTTGGTCCTTCAAGCCGGATTTATCAGTTCGTCGCGCCGGCACGCGTGTGAACATTCTTGAAGACGAGAGTGAAGTGCCTGAAAAAGAAATACAGTGAGTGTCACATCATGGATGCCGCTATATTATTAGATAGTCAGCGTGAGATCCAAGTTCGAATCTCACGCTCGGTCAAATACCTGAAGAAGATGGGCGCTCCTAACATCACATCCAGTGCCGTCACTACCCGCATCAGACTTCTTGATCAAGCCTGGGATAAGTTCGTCATCCAGCACGATCAGCTGCGCATTTGCCCTGAAAGATAAGTTCAGGGAAAGTGATTACGTTACTTCAGGGCTCCATGATTTGACTGAAAATACGTACGTACAGCAAAGGAGCATCCTGGACGGCTACGCTGAACGCATTCGGTCAGCCTCGGAAACCGTCAAGCTAAACGAAGCCGCTCCTCGAACCGCATTACCTCGAGTCAGGATTTCGCAGTTTTCGGGAGCTTACTCCGAGTGGCCAACCTTCCGAGATCTCTTCCTGTCTGTCGTCGGTGATAACGCCACCATCTCTAACATCAAACGCCTGCATCATCTTCGGTCGAGTTTGAACGGACAGGCTGAAAAATTGATAAGTTCATTACCGGTGACAGGAGACAACTACGAACGTGCATGGACGATACTGTGCAAACACTACGAAAACGAGAGAGAACTCATCCGATGCAACTTCGCCGCATTCACCGCCGTGCCGAGAATGAAGAACGGAACCGCTGACGAACTGCATCGCATCCACAACGCTGCCGTCACAGTCGTCAACGCACAGGAGAGTATAGGTCGTCCTATTGAATCTCACGGAATGGACCTCCTAAACTATCTTATCGTCGAACAATTCGACGCACACACTCGAATGGAATGGGAAAATTCCATATCCGACTCCAACAAGTCACCACCGCACGAAACACTTTTGGAGTTCATGACGCGACGGATGTTCACACTTAACGCCGTGCATCCGAAGACTCTCAAGAAGAACTTCGGAGAGTCTTCACGAACGGCGAAGACACATGTTGCGAAGCACGGAACTGACCTTCCACAATGCGCACTGTGCCATGAAAGCACCATCTGATGACGTGTCGCGAATTTAAGACGAAATCCGCTGCAGATCGAAAGGCCTTCGTTGAGACGCACAGACTGTGTTTCAACTGCCTCGGAAATCATTATCTTACAAAATGTCAGTCGAAGAAGAACTGCTACACATGCAAGGCACGTCATCACACTTCACTGCACGACGCATACAACACGGTCACCGCACATACACCAGAAGCCACTTCACTCGCCGCACTGCACAAAGCCAAGGAGCAGAAGGCTGTACTCCTCGCCACTGCTCGGGTGAACGTAGCCGATCGCCATGGAGCACCGCACGACGTCCGAGCACTGATCGATCAGGGATCAGAGGTGTCAATCGTTTCTGAAGCACTGGTGCAACGACTGAACCTGCCTCGATCACGCACCGACATGGCCATCTTTGGGATCGGAGGCGCACGACCAGGATCAACGCGTGGCAAGGTCACGCTGCACCTCACTTCGGACATCACGAACGCCCGGCTCTCCGTGATTAGCGTTTATACTGCCACGCCTATCACTTCTCCAAGGCTCCACGTCCAGCACACCAGAAGATTGGTCGCATATTCGAGGACTCCAACTGGCGGATCCTCAATTTCGCGAGAACGATCCAGCCGAGCTACTCCTGGGAGCGGAGGTGTGCTCCTTAATTCTTGAAGAGGGTTTACGCAAGGGTGAACCTCAGATGCCAATCGCGCAGAAGACATCACTAGGATGGATACTCTCTGGAGGCTCCGACGTCGCATCCGCAGAAGAGCACCGTCGCACATTCCAGTGCACTGCCGATCACGAGCTACTCGAGCTGGTGCAGCAGTTTTGGGAACAGGAACGGGAGCCCAACGCAGTCACGACACTCTCCGCCGAAGAGCAGCAATGCGAGGAATTCTTTGTGCACACGCACACTCGCACCTCTTCAGGACGATACGTGGTGAAGCTGCCGTTCTCCTCACCAATCACTGCACTCCGCGAAACCCGCAAACCAGCTGAGCGGCTTCTCACAACGATGGAGAGGCGATGCCTCTAGGACCCTCGATTCGGCAATCTGTATTGCAACTTCATGACAGAATACGAAGACCTGAAACATATGACGCTGGTGACATGCTCCACAACTAGCAATCAGTCAACGTACTTACCACATCATGGAGTACTCAAGGAGTCCAGCGCCACGACGAAGCTGAGGGTCGTGTTCAATGGGTCGCAGCGAACACGAACAAGAGACTCTTTAAACGCACATCTCATGACTGAAGCAAATCTTCTGCCAGCTCTTCCTGACGTACTACTCCGATGGCGTCAACACCAGTATGTCTTCGTTGCTGATATAGAGAAAATGTATCGGCAGATACTCGTGCATCCGGATGACTGCAAATTCCAAACGATCCTGTGGCGTCATTCAACTGATGATGAAGTGCGAGAGTACCAGCTGAGAACGGTCACCTACGGTCTGGCGTGTGCTCCGTTTCTCGCCATACGGACACTCCGTCAGCTCGCAACAGACGAAGAAAAGCAGTTTCCTCGTGGCGCCGTGGCTCTGCGTCGAGATTGTTACGTCGACGATGTGGTCACCGGCTCAAATACGCTGAACGATGCGATCGCACTCCAGATGGAAATTCGCAACCTCTGCTTGGCGGGCGGATTCCCGTTGAAGAAGTGGGCAGCCAACGACGAGAGGATCCTGACTGGAGTACCAAGCGATCATCGTTTGCAGCAATTGCCACCAGCCTGGGAAGGAGAGCCATTCCACGCTAGGACTCCGCTGGCACCCGCAACACGACCAGTTCTCCTTCGTATTTCATCCGCACGCTGCCATCAACCACACGAAGAGAACGATTTTGTCCGAAACCGCACGGCTCTTCGATCCAATGGGGTGGCTCGCTCCAGTCGTGATTCGAGCAAAAATTCTCATTCAATCCACGTGGCTGCAAGGATTGGACTGGGACACCCCGCTGCCGCTATCCGACGCTCGAGAGTGGCAACGTCTTCTAAAAGAACTCCATCTTCTAGATCAGGTGCGAATAAAACGCTGGCTCGCGACCGGAGCAGATAAGACCTCGCTGCAGCTTCATGGCTTCGCCGACGCATCCGAACGAGGATATGCCGCCGCAGTATACATCCGCATCACTGAAAGGAACGAAACGTCAATAAGGTTATTGATAGCCAAAAGCAAGGTAGCACCCGTCAAACAAGTGACCTTGCCGAGGCTGGAGTTGTGCGCCGCCACGCTACTCACCAATTTGACGCGACATATCAAACAAACGCTCGACCTGGCAACATCAGACACGTACTTATGGTCGGATTCAACAGTGACCCTCCAGTGGATTCGCGGTCACTCCTCACGCTGGAAGACTTTCGTCGCCAATCGAGTCGCTCACATCCAGACGCAGCTGCCTAATGCACAATGGAGACACGTAGCTGGTCGCGACAACCCTGCGGACTGTGCATCAAGGGGTATTAATCCAAGCGAACTAATCAATCACGCTCTATGGTGGACAGGACCTACCTGGTTATCACAGCACGAATCGGCCTGGCCAAATTCCGAGATGGAGATCCGAGGAGACGACGTGCCAGAAAGGAAAGCCACGAGCTTGATGACTGTCAACCGGGTCATCGTCGAGCCAGAAATCCTGCTCCGCTTCTCATCTCTGCATCGCCTGCTACGGATATCCGCATGGTGCCGTCGCTGGCTGCGCGCTTCTGAGCCGACTCACACCGCTGGACTTAACGTTGAGTCCGGAGGAACTTGACATGGCACTCTTTCGCTGGCTTCGAGAAGTGCAGACACTGCACTTCACGGACGAGATCACCGCAGTCGCAGCTGGACGCTCCGTCGCACCAAGCAGCACATTAGCCAAGCTGACTCCGTTCCTCGACAACCATGGTGTTCTGAGAGTAAGAGGTCGGCTTAAGAACGCCCTGCTGACACAAGATGAGAGGCACCCGATGATCATTCCAACCTCGTCGTGGCTAACTCGTCTGCTGGTGGAATCCTGTCACCGTCGGACGCTGCATGGCGGAGTGCAACTTACCCTGGGGCTGCTTCGACTGCGCTTCTAAATTCCACGAGGACGCACAGTTGTGAAACAGCAACTACATCGTTGCGTCACCTGCACAAGATGGCGAGCAACGACGCTTCAGCCACCGATGGGTAATCTACCCCGCGATCGGGTCACTCCGACTCGGCCATTTCTGCGCACTGGAGTGGACTATGCAGGACCCATCCTCATCCGGACGAGCAAGGAACGAGGACACCGCGCCTATAAGGGCTATATCGCAGTATTCATCTGTTTCTGGTCCAGAGCCATCCACCTCGAACTTGTCTCGGATTACTCTTCAGAGGCCTTCATCGCCGCTTTACGTCGCTTTGTCTCACGTCGAGGTCTCTGTACGGACATATATAGCGACTGTGGAACGACCTTCATCGGGGCTGACCGCACTTTACGGAGACTCTTCGTCGCTGCATCCACAGAGGGTCGTGGAATCGCACGCGTAGCTGCTGAACATGGCATGCGGTGGCACTTTAATCCACCAGCAGCTCCGCACTTCGGCGGATTGTGGGAGGCAGCCGTCAAATCCGCTAAGTATCACTTACGGAGGGTGATAGGTGAAACCACTCTCACCTTTGAGGAACTGACCACTCTCCTCACACAAATTGAGGCCTGTTTAAATTCTCGTCCATTACAGGCACTCTCTGACGATCCAGACGATATTACAGCACTGACTCCGAGCCACTTCCTGATCGGCGCGCCGCTTTTCGCCATCCCGGAGCCAGTACAGGAGGACAACAGTGGATCCGCAGCATCACGATGGCATCATCTCCAGGCGATGCGAGATCACTTTTGGCGGAGATGGTCGGGAGAGTACATCCATGAACTCATCTCACGACCTAAATGGTTGAAGGTCGATACGACACCTCGCATCGGAGCACTCTGCATTGTGCACTCCGAGATTTCGCCTCCAAACCGATGGCCTCTCGCCCGGATCACAAAACTGCATCCCGGCGACGACGGGATCGTACGCGTGGTCACCGTTCGAACCGCGACCTCCGAGCTCGTGCGTCCGCTCGTAAAAATCGTCTTACTTCCCGACTTCACAACGGACGTAACGACACGCAACGCATAGACAGAAATGCACGACGCGTCACATCACTCACACACCTTTGCTCACGTTCATTCGCTACGCACTTGATTACACATCACATACGCACTGTAACCACTGTTCACATTCACACACATTATTTCACATCGAAACCGCGTTTCACTATTCTCAGCTGATCGCACCACACTGTCAACACGTGTTCATCGTTTCAGCTGATCGAGCGACAGTCCACGCGATAATCACGTGTATCTCGCCGCGCCGGCGCGCGCCTACCCCACTATCAATCGCGATCGAAAAGTCATAGCGACTTATTGTCAGCGGGTGACAAGGCGGGCGGGATGTTCGAAATTGAGAAGGAAATTAATATAATTATTTAAGTTTGTATTTTCTGTCTAAAAATCGATATTTTCTTCCGATGAATATGCGAAAAAACCGCGGAAAAAAGGCTCGCCCGATATAAACAAGTAGGCGATAAATCAGGATTATTCCTAACAAGCTGTCAATAACAACAACATTGCTCAACCGAAAGCAACGATTACCTGCATTGATTATCCGATGTAATAGACATGCGCCGTTCGATCACGTGGCTTCCGAAAGCCAATCGATCTCGCTATCGAGCATTTCGCGCATGTCAGGTACGTGCTTGTTTCGCGTAAATTACGGGGCCGCCAATAAAGACAGGCGCCCTCGCGTCACCTTCGAACATTTTTAAATAACCGAAATTAATTGGTGAAGTAAAAATTAGTGGGGCTTCAGTACCGCACCGATAAAAGAAGCGCCCACCAAAATTGCGGCGGCTAGTCTCTCGAGTCTCAGTACGTACAACCGCTATTAAACCGCTTAGAAATCACCGCAATTATTACCGCACACTCACTTGGAAATCGATCTCGGCTTATCTATTGGAACTTTGTAAAATTACTGTATCGTTAAATTGTGAAAGTAAACTTCTGTGTTAATTATTAAAGAGGTGATTAATTTCTATCGGCCTTCTAATACGCGCTCTCCTTCTCGCGTTCGCGCAAACATAACATTTTTTGGTCCTTCGAGCCGGAGATTTATCAGTTCGTCGCGCCGGCACGCGTGTGAACATTCTTGAAGACGAGAGTGAAGTGCCTGAAAAAGAAATACAGTGAAGTGTCACATCATGGATGCCGCTATATTATTAGATAGTCAGCGTGAGATCCAAGTTCGAATCTCACGCTCGGTCGAATACCTGAAGAAGATGGGCGCTCCTAACATCACATCCAGTGCCGTCACTACCCGCATCAGACTTCTTGATCAAGCCTGGGATAAGTTCGTCATCCAGCACGATCAGCTGCGCATTGCCCTGAAAGATAAGTTCAGGGAAAGTGATTACGTTACTTCAGGGCTCCATGATTTGACTGAAAATACGTACGTACAGCAAAGGAGCATCCTGGACGGCTACGCTGAACGCATTCGGTCAGCCTCGGAAACCGTCAAGCTAAACGAAGCCGCTCCTCGAACCGCATTACCTCGAGTCAGGATTTCGCAGTTTTCGGGAGCTTACTCCGAGTGGCCAACCTTCCGAGATCTCTTCCTGTCTGTCGTCGGTGATAACGCCACCATCTCTAACATCAAACGCCTGCATCATCTTCGGTCGAGTTTGAACGGACAGGCTGAAAAATTGATAAGTTCATTACCGGTGACAGGAGACAACTACGAACGTGCATGGACGATACTGTGCAAACACTACGAAAACGAGAGAGAACTCATCCGATGCAACTTCGCCGCATTCACCGCCGTGCCGAGAATGAAGAACGGAACCGCTGACGAACTGCATCGCATCCACAACGCTGCCGTCACAGTCGTCAACGCACAGGAGAGTATAGGTCGTCCTATTGAATCTCACGGAATGGACCTCCTAAACTATCTTATCGTCGAACAATTCGACGCACACACTCGAATGGAATGGGAAAATTCCATATCCGACTCCAACAAGTCACCACCGCACGAAACACTTTTGGAGTTCATGACGCGACGGATGTTCACACTTAACGCCGTGCATCCGAAGACTCTCAAGAAGAACTTCGGAGAGTCTTCACGAACGGCGAAGACACATGTTGCGAAGCACGGAACTGACCTTCCACAATGCGCACTGTGCCATGAAAAGCACCATCTGATGACGTGTCGCGAATTTAAGACGAAATCCGCTGCAGATCGAAAGGCCTTCGTTGAGACGCACAGACTGTGTTTCAACTGCCTCGGAAATCATTATCTTACAAAATGTCAGTCGAAGAAGAACTGCTACACATGCAAGGCACGTCATCACACTTCACTGCACGACGCATACAACACGGTCACCGCACATACACCAGAAGCCACTTCACTCGCCGCACTGCACAAAGCCAAGGAGCAGAAGGCTGTACTCCTCGCCACTGCTCGGGTGAACGTAGCCGATCGCCATGGAGCACCGCACGACGTCCGAGCACTGATCGATCAGGGATCAGAGGTGTCAATCGTTTCTGAAGCACTGGTGCAACGACTGAACCTGCCTCGATCACGCACCGACATGGCCATCTTTGGGATCGGAGGCGCACGACCAGGATCAACGCGTGGCAAGGTCACGCTGCACCTCACTTCGGACATCACGAACGCCCGGCTCTCCGTGATAGCGTTTATACTGCCACGCCTATCACTTCTCCAAGGCTCCACGTCCAGCACACCAGAAGATTGGTCGCATATTCGAGGACTCCAACTGGCGGATCCTCAATTTCGCGAGAACGATCCAGCCGAGCTACTCCTGGGAGCGGAGGTGTGCTCCTTAATTCTTGAAGAGGGTTTACGCAAGGGTGAACCTCAGATGCCAATCGCGCAGAAGACATCACTAGGATGGATACTCTCTGGAGGCTCCGACGTCGCATCCGCAGAAGAGCACCGTCGCACATTCCAGTGCACTGCCGATCACGAGCTACTCGAGCTGGTGCAGCAGTTTTGGGAACAGGAACGGGAGCCCAACGCAGTCACGACACTCTCCGCCGAAGAGCAGCAATGCGAGGAATTCTTTGTGCACACGCACACTCGCACCTCTTCAGGACGATACGTGGTGAAGCTGCCGTTCTCCTCACCAATCACTGCACTCCGCGAAACCCGCAAACCAGCTGAGCGGCTTCTCACAACGATGGAGAGGCGATGCCTCTAGGACCCTCGATTCGGCAATCTGTATTGCAACTTCATGACAGAATACGAAGACCTGAAACATATGACGCTGGTGACATGCTCCACAACTAGCAATCAGTCAACGTACTTACCACATCATGGAGTACTCAAGGAGTCCAGCGCCACGACGAAGCTGAGGGTCGTGTTCAATGGGTCGCAGCGAACACGAACAAGAGACTCTTTAAACGCACATCTCATGACTGAAGCAAATCTTCTGCCAGCTCTTCCTGACGTACTACTCCGATGGCGTCAACACCAGTATGTCTTCGTTGCTGATATAGAGAAAATGTATCGGCAGATACTCGTGCATCCGGATGACTGCAAATTCCAAACGATCCTGTGGCGTCATTCAACTGATGATGAAGTGCGAGAGTACCAGCTGAGAACGGTCACCTACGGTCTGGCGTGTGCTCCGTTTCTCGCCATACGGACACTCCGTCAGCTCGCAACAGACGAAGAAAAGCAGTTTCCTCGTGGCGCCGTGGCTCTGCGTCGAGATTGTTACGTCGACGATGTGGTCACCGGCTCAAATACGCTGAACGATGCGATCGCACTCCAGATGGAAATTCGCAACCTCTGCTTGGCGGGCGGATTCCCGTTGAAGAAGTGGGCAGCCAACGACGAGAGGATCCTGACTGGAGTACCAAGCGATCATCGTTTGCAGCAATTGCCACCAGCCTGGGAAGGAGAGCCATTCCACGCTAGGACTCCGCTGGCACCCGCAACACGACCAGTTCTCCTTCGTATTTCATCCGCACGCTGCCATCAACCACACGAAGAGAACGATTTTGTCCGAAACCGCACGGCTCTTCGATCCAATGGGGTGGCTCGCTCCAGTCGTGATTCGAGCAAAAATTCTCATTCAATCCACGTGGCTGCAAGGATTGGACTGGGACACCCCGCTGCCGCTATCCGACGCTCGAGAGTGGCAACGTCTTCTAAAAGAACTCCATCTTCTAGATCAGGTGCGAATAAAACGCTGGCTCGCGACCGGAGCAGATAAGACCTCGCTGCAGCTTCATGGCTTCGCCGACGCATCCGAACGAGGATATGCCGCCGCAGTATACATCCGCATCACTGAAAGGAACGAAACGTCAATAAGGTTATTGATAGCCAAAAGCAAGGTAGCACCCGTCAAACAAGTGACCTTGCCGAGGCTGGAGTTGTGCGCCGCCACGCTACTCACCAATTTGACGCGACATATCAAACAAACGCTCGACCTGGCAACATCAGACACGTACTTATGGTCGGATTCAACAGTGACCCTCCAGTGGATTCGCGGTCACTCCTCACGCTGGAAGACTTTCGTCGCCAATCGAGTCGCTCACATCCAGACGCAGCTGCCTAATGCACAATGGAGACACGTAGCTGGTCGCGACAACCCTGCGGACTGTGCATCAAGGGGTATTAATCCAAGCGAACTAATCAATCACGCTCTATGGTGGACAGGACCTACCTGGTTATCACAGCACGAATCGGCCTGGCCAAATTCCGAGATGGAGATCCGAGGAGACGACGTGCCAGAAAGGAAAGCCACGAGCTTGATGACTGTCAACCGGGTCATCGTCGAGCCAGAAATCCTGCTCCGCTTCTCATCTCTGCATCGCCTGCTACGGATATCCGCATGGTGCCGTCGCTGGCTGCGCGCTTCTGAGCCGACTCACACCGCTGGATTAACGTTGAGTCCGGAGGAACTTGACATGGCACTCTTTCGCTGGCTTCGAGAAGTGCAGACACTGCACTTCACGGACGAGATCACCGCAGTCGCAGCTGGACGCTCCGTCGCACCAAGCAGCACATTAGCCAAGCTGACTCCGTTCCTCGACAACCATGGTGTTCTGAGAGTAAGAGGTCGGCTTAAGAACGCCCTGCTGACACAAGATGAGAGGCACCCGATGATCATTCCAACCTCGTCGTGGCTAACTCGTCTGCTGGTGGAATCCTGTCACCGTCGGACGCTGCATGGCGGAGTGCAACTTACCCTGGGGCTGCTTCGACTGCGCTTCTAAATTCCACGAGGACGCACAGTTGTGAAACAGCAACTACATCGTTGCGTCACCTGCACAAGATGGCGAGCAACGACGCTTCAGCCACCGATGGGTAATCTACCCCGCGATCGGGTCACTCCGACTCGGCCATTTCTGCGCACTGGAGTGGACTATGCAGGACCCATCCTCATCCGGACGAGCAAGGAACGAGGACACCGCGCCTATAAGGGCTATATCGCAGTATTCATCTGTTTTTGGTCCAGAGCCATCCACCTCGAACTTGTCTCGGATTACTCTTCAGAGGCCTTCATCGCCGCTTTACGTCGCTTTGTCTCACGTCGAGGTCTCTGTACGGACATATATAGCGACTGTGGAACGACCTTCATCGGGGCTGACCGCACTTTACGGGAGCTCTTCGTCGCTGCATCCACAGAGGGTCGTGGAATCGCACGCGTAGCTGCTGAACATGGCATGCGGTGGCACTTTAATCCACCAGCAGCTCCGCACTTCGGCGGATTGTGGGAGGCAGCCGTCAAATCCGCTAAGTATCACTTACGGAGGGTGATAGGTGAAACCACTCTCACCTTTGAGGAACTGACCACTCTCCTCACACAAATTGAGGCCTGTTTAAATTCTCGTCCATTACAGGCACTCTCTGACGATCCAGACGATATTACAGCACTGACTCCGAGCCACTTCCTGATCGGCGCGCCGCTTTTCGCCATCCCGGAGCCAGTACAGGAGGACAACAGTGGATCCGCAGCATCACGATGGCATCATCTCCAGGCGATGCGAGATCACTTTTGGCGGAGATGGTCGGGAGAGTACATCCATGAACTCATCTCACGACCTAAATGGTTGAAGGTCGATACGACACCTCGCATCGGAGCACTCTGCATTGTGCACTCCGAGATTTCGCCTCCAAACCGATGGCCTCTCGCCCGGATCACAAAACTGCATCCCGGCGACGACGGGATCGTACGCGTGGTCACCGTTCGAACCGCGACCTCCGAGCTCGTGCGTCCGCTCGTAAAAATCGTCTTACTTCCCGACTTCACAACGGACGTAACGACACGCAACGCATAGACAGAAATGCACGACGCGTCACATCACTCACACACCTTTGCTCACGTTCATTCGCTACGCACTTGATTACACATCACATACGCACTGTAACCACTGTTCACATTCACACACATTATTTCACATCGAAACCGCGTTTCACTATTCTCAGCTGATCGCACCACACTGTCAACACGTGTTCATCGTTTCAGCTGATCGAGCGACAGTCCACGCGATAATCACGTGTATCTCGCCGCGCCGGCGCGCGCCTACCCCACTACCAATCGCGATCGAAAAGTCATAGCGACTTATTGTCAGCGGGTGACAAGGCGGGCGGGATGTTCGAAATTGAGAAGGAAATTAATATAATTATTTAAGTTTGTATTTTCTGTCTAAAAATCGATATTTTCTTCCGATGAATATGCGAAAAAACCGCGGAAAAAAGGCTCGCCCGATTTAAACAAGTAGGCGATAAATCAGGATTATCCTAACAAGCTGTCAATAACAACAACATTGCTCAACCGAAAGCAACGATTACTGCATTGATTACCGATGTAATAGACATGCGCCGTTCGATCACGTGGCTTCCGAAAGCCAATCGATCTCGCTATCGAGCATTTCGCGCATGTCAGGTGCGTGCTTGTTTCGCGTAAATTACGGGGCCTCCAATAAAGACAGGCGCCCTCGCGTCACCTTTGAACATTTTTAAATAACCGAAATTAATTGGTGAAGTAAAAATTAGTGGGGCTTCAGTACCGCACCGATAAAAGAAGCGCCCACCAAAATTGGGCGGCTAGTCTCTCGAGTCTCAGTACGTACAACCGCTATTAAACCGCTTATAAATTACCGCAATTGTTACCGCACACTCACTTGGAAATCGATCTCGGCTTATCTATTGGAACTTTGTAAAATTACTGTATCGTTAAATTGTGAAAGTAAATTCTGTGTTAATTATTAAAGAGTGAATGATTTCTATCGGCCTTCTAATACGCGCTCTCCTTCTCGCGTTCGCGCAAACATAACAAAGTACATCTATAAAAAGTTCAATCAAAATAATTATAATTTAATACACTTATTCGCAACAATTAATTATACATTTAAAAACAAAAATGTGTTACATACCAAATTTAAAACAGTAAATCAACTTCTATGCAAACTACCGACAATGTTAACGCTTGTTTTGATGAACAATGCAAGACTGACAGAAGTAAGCACATATTAAATAGATGTTAACTGTTCACAAGAATCTTAGTCACTAAGCGTTAAGAAGATAGAGACGAAACTAAATGTGTCTTTCGTAATTTAAATCGTCATAATAAAGTCAAATAAATAAAAATAAATAAATAGGTGGATATAAAAATAAAAATAAAATTAAAAGTAAAAATAAATATAAAACGACTTAAATAACGTCAAGAACACGATCATAAATCCCACTGAAATTCTCCGTATCTTTCTGTAAATTAATACTTTTTCCTTGTTTTTTTATGTAAAACATTTCTGCAATTTCTCTTTTTCTTGTCTGTTTTTCCTCATGCAGAATCACCGGAGAATCCCAACGGAACTCATGATCGTTGCAAGTCCGATGTAAACTAACGACAGAATGCAATGTCTTGTCTTTTTTTATGTTATTTCTATGTTCTTTAATGCGCGTTTCTAAATGTCTCTTTGTCTGTCCTATATAAGCCGAATCGCAATTCGCACAATCAATTTTATAAACAACATCAGTTCTTTTTAAGTTTTCGATCCCATCTTTACCTCTTTTTATCAACGTGTCCAATTTTTTTGGGACAGTATACAAAGCATCAATTCCACTTTTATTGATGCAACGCGTAATATTCTCGCTAAGATCTTTAATGTAAGGTAACACAATGCAATTTCGCGTATCAAATTTATTTCGATTGGGCGAGTTAAGATTACCGCCAAATTTAATCGCTCGAAGTCTTTTATTGATGTTTTTGTTAATAATTGTTAACGGGTAACAATTATTAATAAGGATTCTTTTGATTAAATTAATATTTTCTTCATGAAAAATAGGGTCAGCGAGTAAAATAGCCCTATCAACTAGGCTTGTAATCACGCTAATTTTATATCTCATAGGATGAATAAATTAAATTACTCATAAAAAAATAAAAAAATAATTAAATAATTTATATTTTATTTGATAATAATAAAACATTTTATAAAAAAAACAGATTCAATAAATATAAGTATATATATAACATGTACTTATATTTATTGAATCTGTTTTTTAATAAAATGTTTTATAAGCTTAGAAAACTTGACTTCGACGTAACTAGCAAATTTTATTTAATTATTTCACGACGGTTTGACGTAATAAAATGTTTTATTATTATTATATAAAATATAAGTTTAAATTCTTTAATTAATTTTTAATCTTTTATGATTAATTTAATTTACTCTAATTATTTTTGTACGAGAAAAAGACTATCATGGGTATACGTTTTATAATTAATTTAATATATTTGTGTTTAAAAATTATATTTGACCTATAATTTTAATTTTTATTTTATTAAAATTAATAATTAACATATATACTAAATTGCGAATATATGGATGAAAAAAATCCCCATTATGTGTGTAAGAGATTTCGAAACTCTTTGCTAAAAAATAATTAAAATTAAAAGTCAAATATAATTTTTAAACACTTTAATATTATTAAGAATATATAATTCGGTTCCCGAAATATATTAATTCATTATAAAACGTATACGTGATATTATTTTTCTCATATAAAAATGACTAGAATAAATTAAATTAATTATTAAAAAACTAAAAAGTAATTAAACGACTTAGACTTAGATGATAATAATAATGAAACATTTTATTAAAAAAAGATTCAATAACTAGTAGGTCAAGTTATAATTTTTTATTTATTTATTTATAACATTATGAGCTATTAAGCTCATCATCTCGTTCGTTCTTTGTCTTGCTTTCATTCGGCAAGTCACAAACGATATATGATACTCGTATGTTCCTACTTCAACTCTCGAGAATCTGAAACAAACGAAACTCGTGTCCAATATACAGGGTGTCCGGTAACTAACAGACCAATGATTACAAATGGATTCTTTGGTCAATTTGGGAACGATTTTTCTTCAGCGAAAATGTCGAAAAAGGTCATCATTTTTTACAACTTTCCAATCTTTGTCATTATATATCTTTATAACTAAGCCTTAAATTAAAATTTTATTATAGTAAACTCTACCTGAAATTAACTGAAGAATGTAATTATGTTAGACTTTTAACTCCAAAACGTTTAGTTTTCAAAAAACCTATTTTTTTCAATCGCTTATAACTCGAAAATTATTGACTTCTCTACATTTTTGCTAAGGAAAAATCGTCTCCAAATTGGCCAGAGAATCCGCCCTTAATCATTGGTCCGTTAGTTACCGGACACCCTGTATATATTATATAAAAGTGTATAGCACGTCAGAAGCTTGTGAGCTTACAGCGATAAGTAAAAACAATTGCGTATCTATTTCATTGCGTTTATCTGTTTAAACGCGCGCTTTAATTTTTCCAACGTTTTTGCCTGTTTATATTTTAAAGGTCCTCTCTTCTAAAAATCTTGTTTTAAAGATCCTCTCCGCGAGCAAAATTCGAAAACATAAATTATTTAATATTTTTACTTTATTATTTGTAAATCCTCGGTAATTTCAAAATTTTTCTATTTGAAAATTATTAATTTTCTATTGCCAATTAATTTTATCACAGACTTTACTCTTACTTCCATTGCACTTTCGTTTGCGGTTTTCAGTATACGATTTTTTATCGTAGTTACTGAAAATTATTATTGTGAATTATACTTGTGCAGTGATTTGAAGAATTTACAATTTCGTTGAAATTGTTGATTCTTCAAAAAAATTACGAGATTCGCGGAAATTGCGTGCTTTTTTGGCATTTTCCGATCGCGGCAGGCGGTTATTTTTGATT
>NW_028189311.1:0-13303 GCF_048542155.1 Nylanderia fulva
GTTACCTTAAAGATTGTAATCCTAACTTTTTTGGTTTACTTGAATTGAATGTCCAAAGCTCTTATTTATTTCGTAAATTAAAAAAAAAAAGAGTTTTATCAAAATAAGCGTAGACCTATAATTTTTAAATTCCCCTAGGGTTTAATAAGTCCAATATCAAAAACACATAAAATGTTTTTTTTTCCTTTTATAAATTTTAAATTATTTATTTTAAAAAATAGAATTGTAAATTTTAAAGTTTTCTACAAACCCCTGAATTTTTACAAAAAAAAATAAATTTTTAATAATTTAAAATTTGTATAATTTTTTTGCACGTACTTTTTTCCCCAAAACAGTTAAATATAACATTTTTAAAAATCATTATTTCCTTTTAAATTTTGATTGCATAGAAAATTTTAATTTTCACGCCATGATTTTATAAAATAAAAATTATCTCATCAAATGAATTTGCAGAAAAATAATAATAAAAAATTTGAATATATTATTCTTTTTGCAATTTTAATTTTTAAATTTTTATTTCCAAAATTTTAATGCTAATAGATATGCAACAAACTATTATTTTAAAAATATTTTTTTGCAATCCAATTTTAAATTGAAACTTTTCACACCAGAAAAAAATTTTTTAAAAAGAAATTGCGGGGTGTCATTACTTTTGTTTAATTGGCAAAAAAATTTTAAAAAAAATTTTTTAAATTTAAAAAAAAGGGAAAAAAAAAAATAAATCTTTTCAATATAAAAAAAAAAAATATAAAAATATATAAAAACAAAAATTACATTCAAAAGCTTTAAAAAAATAATAAAATTTTAAAAAAGACCATTTATTAAAATTATAACAACGTTTCAAATTTTTTTATTCAATATTTTTAAAATATTTCTCTCTAAAATTATTTATAAAAATAAACCAATTGAATGTAATTACTGTTGCCATTTCCAAAATTATGAAAGCGTTTTATCAAATCTTACTAAAAAAATTTTATTTTACTATTTTTTTGTAAATTTAACCTAAAACAAACTTTGGAATGTTTAAAATATATCATTGAATATTTCTTTTGAAATTTTTTTAATATATCTTATGAAATTTTTCATTGTACATTTATAATTTATCAAAAACAAAACAAAAAATTTATCTTTAAAATCAAATAAACAATTTGAACATTGCTGTAATTTCATGTTTGGGGGGTTAACGTTAACAGAATTTTAAAGACCTGCAAGGTCAAATAAATAAGCATCATTTTTTTTCTTCAAACCCTAGGGGTTTTTTTTTGAAATTTTTTTTTCGTTTTGCAATTTACAAAGTTTTTTTTAAATGTCGTAGGGTTTTTTTATCAAAAAATCAAAATCCCTCAAAAAAATTCTTTTTTAAATCGTAATAAATCCTTTTTATAAATCTTTTTTTGTACAGAAACCTTTTCATGAAAATTTGTATTTAAAAATACTCAAAAGTTATAGGAAAAATTTCAGACAAAAGTTGTTTATTTTAAAAGGGAAAAAAAAAAGATGGCTTTTAAAATTTCGATTGGTACATCTTTTTGTGCAAAAAAACTTGAGGTAAGTTTATTGAATCAAATTTAGTGAAAATCGAAAAATTAAAAAAAAAATAGAAAATTTTTATTTTAAAAAAAATTAGTTTTAACTAAAATTTTCGTTTATGTTTTTTTAATTTTTTAAAATTTTTTGGGTTCGGCCAATGAAAATTTTTACAATAAATAAAAAAATACTATTTTGACGTGTCAATTTTGATTAGGGGTGAATTACAGACTATACAAAATAATGCAGAGAAATTTCATTTTTTTTTAACTGCGTTTGAAGAAATTGTTTAATTAGTGAAATAATTTTGAATCTTTGCAATTTTTTTTAAAATAATTATAATGATTTAAAACTTTTTTATTTACAAACCGGGAAAATAAAAAAATTTAATGGCTGCTCGGGCGCTGTAAAAAAGCTGAAAAGCGCTGTTAGAACATCGGTCTAAACGCAAAATTTTTGGCTTCCCTAGACCCTGCCCCAATTACAAAAAAAATTTTTGTTCGGCCTTTTACTATCCAAACTAAATTATTCGATTATAGCGTTTTCGTCGAAATGCGCAGTTTTTTGGCTTGCCCGTGGCGCCTATAAAATTAGAAAAAGTATTTTTTTTTTTGGGTTATTACACTCCAAATTAACAGATTCTTTTTTGAGCTTTAGTCTGCAATATCTCAGACCTTTCGCCTGTCTGGGCGTCTAATTAGAAAAATCTTTTGTACTTCCCTACTAAAAAGGCTGGCCCCAAAACGCCGTTATCATACCTAAAACTGTCCCAAACAACGAAAATGATCATCTGCCCAAAAGTTCCATTATGGCAAAAAGGGAAAAGAAATTTTGGTTTCAAAAATGGTTGACGGAACGATTATAGACAGTTTCCATCCTATCGAGAGCAATTCGTTTATCACCTCGACCTGTATGGTTACAAATTTCCCGATCAATTTTTCCACGAAAATTCAAAAGAAAGATTTGCAAAACGCACAGGTTTTTGGTGGGGGCGGGGTTTGCTTCCATTACGATGCAAAATCTTTTATTTATGTTTCTCATAAAAGGAGCGAAAGCAATTACAAATTTTTGAATGGAGAAAATTCAATTTTTTGGGGGGACAGATTATTTCCCTTTATGATTGTCAAAAAATTAATATTTTTTCCAAATTTTTCGTCGAAAGGGTACGGTTAAAATTTGTGGTCCTAGGGAAATTGCGATTTTTTACTTTTTCTGTTTGGGTAAATCCTTGCATTGTGACTTTAAAAATCAATGTTGCAAACCCCTCATTTGTCCGCAAGTTAAAAAAACAAAAAATAACTCTTTTCCGCCTCTATGATTAAATTGCTCATTAACGCTATGCCGTTGGAGACTTGAAAAGACGAGGAGGGATTCACTGAGAAAGACTTGCACGAGAAAGGGAAAAACTGAGGACAGGTTCGAAACGAATCAAAAAAGAGTTTTTTTCTCACAAAAAAATATTTTTATGAACCTGCAAAAAAAACGTCAGAAAATCGTGATCAGTCCCAAAAGGATCCTAAAAAAAAACGTCAGAAAAGCGGACATCCCAAAAGGATCCTGAAAAAAAACGTAGATAATGCATGACATCCCAAAAGGATCCTGAAAAAACGTAGATGGGCTGATCGTACCATAAGGATCCTGAAACAAAACGTCGGGGGTGCGAAACGTCCCAAAAAGGATCCTAAAACCCAAAACGTCGATGATGCGTGATATACCAAGGATCTGAAAAAAACGTCAGGGGCGGATCGTACCAAAAGGGACCTGAAAAAAACTTCAGATGGGCGTGATCATACCAAAAGGTCCTGAAACAAAGCGTAAAAAAATGCGTAATATAACGTCGCAACGCTCGTACCCAACGAAACACAATGCAATGCCTTCACTCGCACCCGCATCCCCTTCCGGCCGAGGGCTGGCGCCGTCATTTTTTGATTCGACGGATTAAACTCAATTTTTTGCGACGACATAGCTCCCCTAAAAAAACTCGTTCGCCCAAAAAACTATCCATTAGCTTCGTTTTCCCCTTTACATAGACAGAGACGCGGGTTACCTTCGAGGCCGAAAAAGCACGCAAGCCGCAGTGACGCAAAAACATCCGCAATTTTAAAATCACTCCATTGGTCCACCCCCTTATAACAATTCTTTTTGCGGCCCTACACCCGGGTCCCGAAAACCACATCACCTCCTGCGACAAAAGTTTTGGCTAATTCGCCCGCGCCCTTGCGTACCGTCCTCTCCCAATGTTTGTGTGCCCCGGGGAGAATGCACCGTGCCCGAACATTTAGGGGCGACCTCCGGGATTTCCGCTTTAACCCCCCTTCACGCCCTTTAATCATCCCGGCGTGATTACGGGGCCTTTTACTATGCGTACACTAAAGGGTCGTGGCAAAAGCCCAAAGATTTGCCAATTTTTTTGGGGAAAAGTAGAACTTATTCATTCAAATTAATTACTGTTTTTTAAAAATTAAATATTTTTATATTTTTATCATTGGGTTAAAACGTGTATTTTGTAGATATGAAGGAAATTATCTATATTTTCTGTTGTCGATATCAGGGCGCGAGGGCGTCCCCTTCTTTTAAATTAAAAATTGTTGTCGCTGGTGGCTTGTCAGCCCGTAAGGCTCGCTCCGAAGGAAATGATTACGCAACGAACAATTTTTTATTTGTATTGCAGCTGACGATACACGGTTCGCGGGGAATCTATTTCTTTTTTTGGGGCCCCGTTCCAATTTTTCGTCACGGAACCTCTCTTTCCCGGGGATCGGATGTTTTTTTTTCCGGCGAATGGAGCGACGAAAAAATGGATAAAAAAATTACACGTGACAGGGGACTCTTTCAAAGGAATGGTGAACAAGGTCGATAATGTTTCTGTGTGGGTTAAAACGATCAAACCCTTTTCCGTTGAATACGAGCGTAATAAAAGTCTTTTGTTTATAAAAATTTTTGCTGCTCAACATTTTCTTATTCGAAAAGCCGGAGGAGTTTAAAAAAAAAAAAAAAAAACATTTTTCAATTTCTGGTATGTGATGGGTTGCTATCATTGCCATATTTTTAAGATTTATATTAAAATTAACTTCACTGAAAATTTTTTTTATGGGCTCGTTTGTTTTTTCTGCCGTTTAAAAAATCTGTAGACAAATATAAATATGATTTAAACTAGCAGAAAAAAATATCAAAAAAGCACCCCTTCCCTTCTTAATTTTAAATATACTGTTTGTCACGAAGCGCTGCAAAGAAAGGATGCATGCCAAAAGGGATAGTCACTTTTGATTAAATTGTTTTAATTTTATAAAACAATTGAAACAAACACTTTAACAAACTTTTACAATTTTAAATTAATTTACAGAAAAAACGAATCAAATAAATGTGCGGAAAGCGGCGGTTGTCAACAAATTTCTCGGTTTACAAAATCTGCGGTTGCGTTTGCTTTTTCACGGGGGAAAAAAGCGATAAGGCCCCGATTTCGGGGGGACTCTCTTTTAGGTTCCGAAGAAAACCCACTTTTTGGGAAAAAGCGCCAATTATTGGAAAATTTTTAATTTGTGCTGGGGTGACTGGGGGCACAGTTTTATTGGCCGCTTTTTAAGAGCGCAACGACCTCGCTTTTTGCCTGCGCCCCGGGGGGCCCCTCGTTTTTTTTAAATTGGTGATCGAGGCCGCGGGGGAAATTTTTGCGCATGCTTGTACCGGAAAAGTTCCGGAAAAAACGGTTGGAAATGCAAATTTGTTGGTGTAAAAAGTTTTTTAAGAAAAGTTAATTTAGACAGTTTTTTTCCCGGGAAAACCCTACAAAACGCCGTGATTTTTGTTATTGACCGGGGAGGAAAATTCTAAATTTTACAAAATTTTTTTACTTACATCTCAAATTCCCGCCCGCCTTGTCGCAACGGACAAAGATTGGGGGGGTTCCGGCGCGGATGCATTCCGATAGCGATCGATGGGGGGCGGGCGGGGGCCCGGGCCGGCGAAATACACGTGGGATCGGTGGTGTGAACGACAGCGGGCCCGATGGGGAAACGTGGTCGCGTGGTGTGAAATAATCAGCTATCCGGTGCAACGCTGGTTTTATGGAACGGCGAGTGTGTTTTCGGGAAAACGGGAAACGAAAAAATTTTTTTTTTTTTGTGCGGTGGTGGTGAGATGAGTGACGTGGAAGAGTTTGTGATAAATATGTTGGGTGACGTTACGAAGTGTCAGGGTGCGGTGTGGGTGCGTCTTCACGCCCGGGGGGAAAAAAAACAAGTTTGACGAGTGGGCCCCGCTCGACGTGGCCTTTCGGTTTGACCCACGTTTTACATCCCATCGTCCCCGGGGTTAAGTCGCGAATGCAGCCAGTGCCCTCGGGTCGGTGGGGTGAGCTCGGAGCGCACGAGACAGGGTCACCGACGTGGGGTGGGGAGCTTCTCCCTGACCATTTGGTACTTTTGGCTAGTCCCTGCAAATTTCGGGTGACCATCGCTGCCAGAATGATCCCTCTCTGCTGCAAATGACCCAGCGTGACAAGTGGGGACCGTCTGCCCCGTCAATGACGGTTTCCGGGGGGACAGCAAGTACGGCGCCCCCACGAGGAATGCCCGGGGTAACGCAGGACCCCTGGGGCCTTTTGAGGTGCTGCAATGCGGAAATTTGACAACTTCGATTGGGCGAGGAGTGTGTCAGCTTTCCCCGAATGAGGGTGGGGCTCGCCGATCACCCACGGAGGGGGGGAACTGGCGTTCACTGCACCCCCAAAGACCACCAAAGTCGGGGCCGGGGGGGGTTTTTTTAAATGGGCCCCGGATTCCCTTTACGGGGGCGGCAAGGGCGATACGTACCTTTGGCTGTCGCTGCCCTAAAGAGCCTCGAGCGTACGATCTGCCCATGAAATTTTGCCCCGTCCTGTAATCCACACAAGGCCCCTGCGGGGACGAAACGTGCAGGGGCGAAAGAAAACCTCGGAGGTGTAGTCGGGGAAAGACCTCCAAGGAGTGGCCTTCCGACCAGAAACAATAAGAACGCGATTTACCCCTTTATGCGCCGGTGTCCCCCGCCCCCTTCTGGTCCAAGGGGGATGGGTCCTCGTAATCCACGCCGGGGCTGAGAAGGTCGGGGTTTGGGGTTACTCGGGCCCAGGAAGGTTTTCCCCCTGGGCGTGGGGGGCAGCCCGCATCGGTGCAGGGAACGCATCGATGTAGCGCTGCTTACGGCGGGTTTTCCTCGGGCACCCAGAAGCGCACGGGCAGGCCCAGTGTCAGCTTCACACCCCCCGTGCAGTGTTCGTCGATGGCAAAAGGGAATCGACACCACCGGTCAGCCAAGCCCCGGGATGATCATCGGAGTTTCTCGTCGAGCGGAATTGGGGAGGTTTTTTAGACGTCCTCCACCGCATTTTCCCCTTGATGTCGAGGAACGGACTCAACTTTACCAGGGGGCTTCGCGGTGGGAGTAGTGCGTCCCAAGGCCGCGGCTACGTCCGTCGGGGAAATGGAGCGCCGCACACTCGCACCATCGAAACAGCGCGGAGTCCAGCTCGTAGGCGCAATGGACGCCAGGTTGGCGTCACGTCTAAAACCGGGGTTCCCCTCGACGACCCACGCATGACTCGCGCACCGTTGCAGCGTCGGGAACCGCGAAGAAGTCCGGGTTCGGGAATGACTGGCCCTTGACTACCAGCTGGGACTCGTTGCTCAGGGGGGTCTCCTCTGGGGCTCGATGTCTCACCAGGGCCCGGCCCTCTCTCCCGACAGCCAGGTAGGGCCTGTCCCCCACATTTTTTTGATTCGAAAATCCTCAGTGTAAAACCACGCATGCACAACTCAGGGTTTTCTGTCCGGCGACGGTCCCAAAGACGTTGGAAGCAGGGTCTGGATCTCGAAACCGGTTGGGAAAAAAGGGTTTCCGCGGGTGCATGTCCCGAATCCAGTGAAAATGACCTTGGAGTCGGACCACAGGTGCACCGGCGTAGAAAACCAAAACCGAGGGTAGTGCGTAATGCAAAATGACGTGGGAGTAAAGCGGCGGGACAAAACTCCCAAACGAGGTAACGAACCTGCTTGACTGGTGGGGGACCTTTGTTTTGCCATCCAATTTTTTTGGGTGTCTTCCTGTTGCAGCGTTTCGGATGTATCACGGCGGGATCCTCGCTGATGCATCGGCAAAAACCCTGGAGCTGAGTTGCGACTGGGCATTCCGGTGCTACCAACGATCCACCGGTGTATCCAGCAAAGGAAATTGATTCCAAATTTGTTCCACTGTGGTCCTATCGGGAGCGGGGAGTCCCAATCCACCCTTAAGCCACGTAGACTGGATAAATTTTGGCTCGGATGACACGGGGCCTAGCCCGCCCTCGGATCGAATATAGCTGTCTCGGCCAAGACTGTCCCCCTTCGTGAGGTCGTGGTTTACGCGCGTATGGTGAAGGAGAACCCAACCCCTTTTGGATCCATCGAAGACCCAGGGTGGGTTTGGCTCTCTCCTTCCCACGAGCGGGTCCGCGTTGAACCGTGTTTCCCCGGAATTTCCCGGGGACACCCTGGGTTTTGGCAGCCCACTTCGCAAAGGGAAAACCCCCCCCCATGCAGAGACTCTGTAGTTCCTTTTTGGGGTTTGATGGCATCCCCCCGGCGTCGCACCGGTGACAAAGTCGTCGACTAACAGTCTTTGGGCGCAGCGCCCCGCCTTTTGCTGGGGTATCGTGCCTCTTCGCTGCAGCAAGTTGGTAAACGCCTGATGGGGAGGGAAAGGGGGCGAAAGCCAGTCCGTAGGGCACGGTCTTCAAATCGTACTCGAGTGTTGTCTAGCTGTTGTGGGGCCACGGGTGGTTTGGGAGGCGAAAAAATCCTCCGGGTGAACAAAAATTGTCGGGAAATTTTTTCGATGTCCGTGCGAAAACTACCGAGCCAAAGGGCCCAAAGGGTAAGACGTCCCGCGGTGCTGGCAAGAGGTTTGCTCCAGTGAGGGGGTGCGAGTTTGCGACCTCCGGGCCGTTGCGTTTGGGAGGTTAACACAAACCTAGCTTCGTGGGCGTGCTCATCCTTTTAGGACCCCGTGTGCGGTAAGTAGACCGGGGGCCAAACCTTCGTAAACGTACTAACCCCCTCCATGTGGGGCGGTTTTCGTATTTCCATTAAAACTCGATGGATCACCGAAAACCCAGCATCACGGGGTCCCCTTCCGCTCCAAACGTTTCCCGGAGGCGCTCTGCAGGTCGAGAGTCCGCTGGGGATTTGGCGGGAGGCAAAAAAAGGCAGCCCCTTACCCGATCTTCCCTGGATGGGCGTGTGATTTGGGGGCCCATGAGGTCCTCGCATCTGGTTGTCGGCGGTGAGACGATCCCAGTGCGCTCGGTTCCTGCTCCCAGAATCGTCGCACCAGGTCCAAGCGTTTCGGCGGTGACTGAAACGGCGGGATGTCCGTCGGGGGCGCGAGTCTAGCCTCCCGGGCGGATCATCCAACGGCCCGTGGGCGATCGGGCATGCGTGAGTCCCCCCGAAGGCCTTTCCCCGAATTAAAAGAGACCTCTGCACAAGAAATAGCTCCGCGGGTCGTCTCCAGGGGACCCGGGGTTTGGCCAACCGGATCCTTGGATGTGAGGCCCGCTGCAATTCTCGCGTTGAGCGGTGCCTTTTTTGTATGAATGCGAGGCAACCCCAAAAACACCCGCGAAGCTCGGGTTGGTCAGCGGGTGTGATTTTCCCGGGTGACCTTGCCCCGAGCCGCCAAGCGAATCCCTCCGATGCCAAGATACAATTCGTTTTAAGTCGAGGAAGACGAAGGCGTTGACCAGCGCTTCAGAGATATGACCCCCTCGGGGGCACTGTGATCAGACTGAACCTCGTGTGTGACCCTACGGGCCGCGACCTTGACGGGGCATTGAAAAAAGGGCGCCCTTTTACTTACATTGCTGTGGGGGGGCCCGTGTGGTGGCAAGTGAAAGGGCCTCAGCGGACGGTGATGATTTGGGTGCCCCTGCAGCGGTTGGTGTCGTGCGTTGCAAATGAGGGGAATTCTTCTTCGATTGACAACCGGGACAAGAAGTGATTTCCCAGGATTTAAGCACCTCGGTTGGGCTCCACGAAAGTTTTTTGTCGACGCGGTCCTTGGCCCTTTAATCCCTTTCAGGTCTCATGTTGTTTTTTTACACACAGTGCACAAAGAGGGGAATCGTGCCCTGATGTCTGGTGACGTGCGCTTTGGGGAATCGCGATGCCTCTCCCGGTCCTTTTTTGACATCCTCGGTGTGCAGCGTTAGGGTCAATCCCGTCACTAATAAATTTGGGGAATGCCCGTTTTGGTGGTTTGGTGGAGTCTGACGTGCTGACTCCCCCTCGAGACGAGGCGGGGTCGAACAATTTATGCCAGTGATTGAACAGGTCCATCCCGTGCGGTTTTTATAGGACGCCCAAAACCCCCTGTGCATTGATGGCGGCGGTGACGCGTTTGGATGGGGCTCAGCTCCTCGGCGGTTCTCCTTCATCTTTGCACGGCGGTAAAATGGCAAAATTGGGGCGGTAATTTTCTTTGTTGTCGTAATGCTTTCAGATTGCCCAAGCGCGATCGTAATTGTCACTTGTGCAGGGATGATCTTATCAAATTTTTTACTGACCGCAAAAAAAGCGGAGGTGGTGAAACGCTCGTGTTTGGATGGAATTGGTCACAAAAGGACAGGAAGAGATCAAATGACGGCCAACACGTGGCGCCGAAAACGGCGGCAACTTGATGCGCGGCAGCGACGACCTTGATGCGAGTCGACGTGGATACTTTGGGTTCCGGAAAAGTTCACGTAGCCATCCAGGATACGCGTTTTGCCACGTAAAATTTTCGTATCTCCCTGCAACCCGACTTGAAATATTCCGTCACTAAATTCTCTTTCAAGCCCCGAATGGATATGCTGGGCCCCCCAAATTTTTTCCCCCGTGTCTAGGATCCCGATGCGTTTGGATACGGCACGGCGGGGATTTGGTCGGCCCCTTTTTCAGTTTCCACGGAGCGTGAAATAAAGGATTTACCTCCCTTGGCAAACGTCAAGGGGTTTTACACCATGTCGAATACGACCACTGACCGCACAAGAGACACGTTTTCCAAAATTGCGGGTGCCGGGACGATGTACCGGCTGAAGGACCAAAAATATGTTCACGAAGCGCTGGAAGAAAGGACGCCTGCCGAAAAGGGTGAGTCCTCTTTTATTTAAATTTACTTTAATATTATAAACTTGAAAACAACACTTTAAAAAACTTTACAATCTTAAATTTAATTACAGAGAAAAACGAACTCAAATAATGTGCGGAATAAAGCGGCGGTTGTCAACGAATTTCGCGGTTTTTTCAATCTGCGGTTGCGTTATGCGGTTCCGGCGGAAAAAAACGATAAGGCCCCCATTTTGGGGGAGCTCTCTCTAGGGTTTCCGGAAAAAACCCACTTTTTCGGAAAGCGCCAATTATTGCGAGCAATTTGAATTTGCCGAGGTGACCGAGGGCACAGCTCATTATTGGGCCCCCTTTTTAAGATGCCAAAGACCTCGCGTTTTTTCCATCGCCCCGGCGCTCGCTATTTTAATTGGGTGATCGAGGCCCCCCGTGGGAAATTTTTCGCATGCTTTTACCGCGAAAGTATCCCGGTAAAACGGTTGCGAACTGCTAATTGTTTGTGTTTAAAAAATGTTTTTTTTTAGTGACAATTTTTAATTTTTACAGGGTTTTTTTCCCTGACAAACTACAAAAAGACCGTGACTTTTGTTATTGACGCGGATGGAAATTCTAGAATTTACAAAAATTTTACTTAACATCTCAAACAAGCTTTTTTTTTTAGATGGAAGCATATTTTTGGGGATGCTGCTATCCTGCCTTCTCCAAATTTAATTTTCTCCCTATCGGGGTAATGGACATTTGACACAGGCCCAAAGAAATTTTAATCGTATACAATCAACAAATTTCATTTTAGCGGATTTGGAAACGAAAAAACGTTTTAGAAGTTTTTTCCTAAGTTGAGGGAAAATGCAAATTTATCTCAAATTCATCTTGCTTGCTGCTTCTTCACAATTTGGTGACTTGGGTGATTTGCAACACATGGGAAAAACCTGAAGTCGACAACCTGCTGATTAAATGCGCAGGTATTGTTTCTAAAGTCCCCCACAATAGAAATGAAGATCCCGGGTGATGATGACATGGTCGCGATCTCAGAGACGAATTAGTGCAACTGTTTCAAAGATGATTTTTAATAAGAGATCCAAATAAATTTGTTTTTTAAATTTTTGTTCTAATATTAAATTTAAATATTATGTTTTATTATTTTTTTAAATATCAATATCGTGTCTTTTTTCAACGTTGACATATCAATACTGCATTGTATCATCTTTTGTCGTTCAATTAAAATTGTTGATATGATTTAATGTACAAACTATCAAAGTGCTTTTAAATTTTTTTTTTTTAGTTAAAAAAATTGGAAACATGCAATTATAGTTTCAGATTTAACGATTAAAACCAAACGATTCACAAATTATTTTTTATTATAATTTAAATATTACGATTATATATTTTCTATTAGCTCATTTTAATTAAAAATTTTAAAGTTTGATTTTAAAAATTTTAAAAAATAAATTCTTATGAAATATTAAGACAAAAAATAAAACAATTTTTGAAAAAAATTTATCCTACTCAGTCTTTTTTTGTCATTAACGCCTTTTTTTTCAACAATAGAAAATATAACTGCTATGAAAAATATATATTTTATTATGTTTTTTTATGAAAATTAACAAAAATGTAAAAGGGAAAAAGAAAGACAGTTTTGATTTTCAATCACGTTTTGTACCTTGACTGCAAAAATAATGTCTTTTATTTGTAAAAAAAAACCGATAAGTAATGCAGTTTTTCCCAATTAAAAAAATAAATAAATAATCGTTTTTTAAACAAAAAGAACCAATAAGAAAATTGTTTTCCCTCTTTTGCAGACTTGTACAGCTTGCCCGCTGTTTATCAAAATAAAAAAAATAAAAAAATAAAAAACTAAAATAAATTTTAAATAAAAAAGTTTTTTCAACTTGAAAAAAAAATTTTAAAAAAAATTAAAAAAATTATATAAATTTTAATACATATAACTCATTACGTGAAAAGTTTTATAAAGTTTGTAACTTTGGTTAAAAAAAAAAATGAAGTGAATTGAAAAAGTTACATTATTAGCTTTTTTTTACCTTTGAATCCTGTAGAGTTTTCACATTTTTCCCAAAGATGAAAAAACAATTATGAGATCTAAATTAAAATAAATTATTGTAAAAAAACCCCAAACCCTTTTCTTTTTTCAAAAAATTTAAAATTAAACTTAAAAATTTCTAAATTTTTTAAAAATTTTTAATAAATCTTTTAACTTTTTTTTAAAAACAAAGTGTCTATTTTTTTATATTACATATTGAAATCTTTCAGGAAAAATGTGTAATTCGCAATTTATATGAGAAAGTTAAAAATGTGTTTTACTACATTTCTCCTTTAGTAGGCAAAGGGAAAAAAATTTATGAATGTCTTATGTATACATATAATTTAGTAAACCTTCAGTCTTATTATATTTATTAATCTTCTTGTCTGATAAATTTTTTGGTTGATATTTTTTTTCTTTCTATTTTCCCCTTTTACTTAATTTTCCCTTTTTAAATACATTCGTTCTTTTTGCAATTGTAAATTTTTTAATTTTTTAATTTTTACAATTTTTAACTCCGTCATATTTGTACGTGTTTCGTTTGGCATCACTTTCTCTTTTCCCCAGCCAGATGGATTCCCCAAGTGATTGTGATTGCGCCAATTTGCCTCTCGTC
>NW_028189311.1:13374-27967 GCF_048542155.1 Nylanderia fulva
AACTAAAATGTAAAAAATAAAATAGATTATACATAATGATAAATTCTTTCAAATAAAATTTTTGGGCCCTTCCAAGGACATCAATTTAAAATTTTAAAATAGGGAAAAAAGGGATTGATGTGTGTCTGATAAAAAACCTACTTTTCCAAGGGCAATCAGGTGCCTTACTTGGGGCAAGAGTTGTTAAAGTAATAAGGGGACAGATCAAAAATGCTATAGTTGTATATAATCAGGAAATAACTGTCCAAAAATCGAACAGTTTCGGAAACATAAGCTTGCCCATATAGTACATAATGAATAAACTTAATTTGGGATCAGTTTATTTTCAATTTTCCATGGGGGTAAACTATTTTTTAAAAATTTTGGGCTATAAAAAAATTAAACCAGACAGACAATCAATGGTCCAATGCTCACTCCAAAAATTGTACTGCAAAGAGAACGACGCAAAAGGGGGGGTTACTCAGGATTTCCTAATAAAAAAAATGTATATAAAAAAAAATTTTTAAAATTAAAAGGGAATAAAGCCAAAACGGGTCAGTGGTTTTCTAAAGAAAAAAATTTTTTTGTTAAATTAAATACCGGCACAACCCAAAATTTTTCTTGGACCGGAAATATAAATTGGAAATCTCTACAAGAATTTTTAATTCATTTTTCCCCCCCCCAAAAAATAAAGTGGGGAAAAATATATCCAAATCGAAAAATCGGGAATCGAACCCGAACCTTTCCTTTTCCGGCGATGCTCTTCCAACTGAGTATTTGATCCCCTTTGATTTTATACTTTTCTTTTTATTATTAAAGTTTTTAAAAAAACGCCTTAACCACGTTATAAAAATTTAAAAGTTTTTTTAGGCTCTGAATATTAAATATAAAAATTTTAAATTATAAATAGGAAAAAAGCCAAATCGCGGGTACGTGCGTTTTTTAAAAAACTAATTTTTTTTGTTAGAATTAAAACCCGTCACAAGGACCAATTTTTCTTGGCACGGCCAAGAAAAAAAAATTGGAATAACTCTACAAGAATTTTTTAATTCCATTTATCCCCCCTTCCCCCAAAGAAAAAAGTGCGAAGAAAAATAATCCCAAAGTCGCGAACGGGAAAGAACCCGAGCCTTTCCGCTTGCCGGGCGAGCTTTCAAGAGCTATTCAATCCTTTCGATTCTAAACTTTTCTCTGTTTTTATATTAAATTTTTGGAAAAAACGCCAAGCGGATAAATTAAATTTAACTAGGCTCTGTAAAATTTAAAAAATAAAATTTTTTAAATATAAAGATAGCAAAAGAGCCAAATCGCGGATGACAGTGCGTTTTCTAAAAAACTAAATTTTTTTGTTTAAAAATTAAAACCTGTGCACAAGGCCCAAATTTTTTTTTTGGACACGGGGGCCAAAAAATAAAAAATTGGGGAAAAATTTACAAAGGGTTTTTAATTTTCCTTTATCCCCATTTTCCCCCAAAAAATAAAGTGGAGGAAAAATATAGACAAGTCGCAGAATGGAAACAACCCGAACCTTTCGCTGCCGGGCGACTGCTTTCCAACTGAGCTATTTAATCCTTTCGATTCTTACTTTTTTCCCGTATATATTAATTTTTTGGGAAATAAAAACCCCCTTTGCCAGCGGTATAATTAAAGTTTAACTAGGGCCGTAATATTAAAATAAATTTTTAAATTTAAATAGGCAAAAAAGCCAAAACGCGGATTACAGTGCGTTATTCTAACGAAAAATAAATTTTTTTCGTTTTAAAAAAACCTGGCCAAGACCAAATTTTTACTTGGACACGGCCAAAATATAAAATTTGGGAAAATTCTACAAGATTTTTTTATTCCTTTATCCCCCATTCCCCCTAAAAAAATAAAGTGCAGAGAAAAAAATAGATCCGAAATCGCAAATCGGGAATGAACCGAGACCTTTCGCTTGCCCGGGGGCGCTCTTCCACTGAGTATTCGACCTTTGTTCTATCTTTTCCGTTAATTTAAAAATTTTAAATAAACGCCTTTAACCCGTGTATAAAAATTAAATTTAACTCTTTTTTTAAAATTTTAAAATTAACATATATAAATGGCCTGGCCAAACGCGGGACATTCTTATTTTCAAAAAAACAAAAATTTTTTTCTTTTTTACCCCGTGGCCGGCCCCCCTTTTTCTGGGACCCGCCAAAATATAAAATTGGAAAAATCTTACGAATTTTTAATTTCCCTTATCCCCTATTTCCCCCCAAAAATAAATGCGAGAGAAAATAGATCCGAAACCCCGAATCGGGAAAAGAACCCGGCCTTTCGCTTGCCGGGGGACGCTCTTCCAACTGAGCATTCAATCCTTTTGATTCTATACTTTTTTGTTTATATATTAAGTTGGTAATAAAAACCTTTGCCGGGATAAATTAAAGTTTAATAGGTTTTGAAATTTTAAATTAAATTTAACTATAAGATGGCAAAAGCCAAATCGCGGTGACGTGCGTTATTTTAAAAAAAACTAAATTTTTTTTTTAAAATTAAATACCTGTGCACAAAGGGGCCAAATTTTTTTTCTTTTACCGGCCAAGATAAAAAATTTTTGGGAAAAATCTTACAAGAATTTTTTAATTCCTTTTTTCCCCCCCATTCCCCCTAAAGAAAATAAGTGCGAGAGAAAAATATAGCCGAAAGCGAATCGGGAATCGAACCCAACCTTTCGCTTGCCGGGCGACTGCCTTCCAAAGGCTATTCAGATCCTTTGATTCATACTTTTCTCTGTTTTATTTTAATGTTGTAAAAAAAACGCCTTTTTAACCAGGGGGTTTTAAAAAAAGGTTTAATAGGTCTGTTAAAAAAAATATAAATTTAAAAATTAAAGATAGGAATAAACCAAAAAGGGTGGCATGGTTTTCAAAAAAAAAACTAAATTTTTTTTGTTTTTAATTTTAAAAACCTGTGCACAAGGCACCAATTTTTACTTGGGGGGGGGGGGGGGGGGGGGCCAAATATAAAATTGGAATAACTCTAAAGGTTTTTAATTCCTTTTCCCCTATTCCCCCCCAAGAAAAAGTGCGAAGAAAAAAAATCCGAAAGTCGCAGAACGGGAAGAACCCCCGACCCTTTTTCCCTTTCCGGGCGTGCCTTTCCCAAATGACTATTCAATCCTTTCGTTTATAAATTTTTTTGTTTATATTTAATTTGGTAAAAACCCTTTTAAGCCCCGTGTTAAATTAAATTTTAAAAAGGCTCTGTAAATATAAATTTAAATTAAAAAATAAGATAGCAATAAGACCAAAACCGGATTTAAATGGTTTTTTTCTAAACGAAACTAATTTTTTTTTTTAGAATTAAAACCCCTTCAAAAGGCCCAAATTTTTCTTGGACACGAAATAATTTTAATTTAAAGAAAAAAAATTTGTTTCTTTGAAAACCATGCCGCGATTTGGGTTTTTGCCTATTTATATTGTTAAAAATTTTATTTTTTTTTTGACCTAGTTTAAAACCTTAAATTTTTAAAACCTGGCTTAAGGCTTTTTTTACAAATTAATTTTATAAAGAGAAAAAGAAGAAAGGATCGAATAGCTCAGTTGGAAGGCATGCCCGCAACGAAAAGGCTCGGGGTTGATTCCCATTCTGCGACTTTCGGATCTAATTTTTCTCTCGCACTTTATTTCTTTTGGGGGGGGAAAGGGGGGAATGGAAATTAAAAATCTCTTGTAAATTTTCCCCAATTTTTTTTTCCGGTCCAAGTAAAAATTTGGTGCCTTGTGACAGGTATTTTTAAATTTTAACGAAAAAAAATTTTTTTCGTTTGAAAACCCTGTCATCCCATTGGTCTTATTGCCTATCTTATATTGTTAAATTTTTTAATATTACAAGCCAGTTAAATCTTAATTTATACCCTGGCTTTTAATTTTTTCCAAATTATATATATAACAGGAAAAAAAATAGAATCAAAAAGGTCTGAAACCGTTGGAAGAGCATCGCCCGGGGAACGAAGGGGTCGGGGCGATTCCCATTCGCGCTTTCGATCTTTTTTTCTCTCGCACTTTTTTCTTTGGGGAATAGGGGTAAGGAAATTTAAAAAAACCCCCTTGTGGGTTTCCAATTTTATATCTTGGGTCCCCTAAAAATTTTTGGGGGCCTTTTCCAGGGATTTAATTTTAAGAAAAAAAATTTGTTTTTTTTAAAACGACTGTCTCCGCGATTTGGCTCTTTTTGCCTATCTTTAAAGTTAATTTATATTTATTATTCAAGCCTATTAAACCTTAATTTATACCGCGGGGTTAAAACGTTTTTTTTCCCCAAATTAATAAATAAAGAAATATAGAACGAAAGGATCTGAAAACTCATTTGGAAAGCAGCGCCCGGGAACAAAGGTCTCGGGTTGACCCCTTTGCGACTTTCGGGGCTATTTTTTCCCCGCCTTTTTTTTGGGGGAAAAGGGGGTAAATGGAATTAAAAATCTTTTTAGAGATTATTCCAATTTTTTTTTCTTGGCCGTTCAATAAAAATTTGGGCCTTGGCCCAAATTTTTTTCTAAGAAAAAAATTTTTGTTTCGTTTAGAAAACGCATGTCATCCGCGTTTGGTCTTATTGCCTACTTTTATTTTTAATTTTATTTTTAATTTCAGGCCTAGTTAAAAACTTAAAAAAATAACATTTTGACAGCCCGGAAAAAAACCAAGTCTCTACTATAAAAAGGAAGGCCAAAAAAGATTACTGTGGGGAATAGTGGATCCCCGAATATTAAAGATTGGAAGGCTTCCCAAAAAGACTTCCTAGACCATAATTGTAATCTTTGAACATAAAAAACAAAAAATTCAAAAAAAATCAGGTAACACCGGAAATCTATAACTAAAAAAGGTCAATTGGGATCGTTTGGCGATGTTTTTTAAATCGAACTCAAGGGGCCTTTGTAAAAAACACAAAAAATCCCGGGGAACCCGTTTAAACTATTTAAAAGAAAGTTATCTTTTGCGACAAAATAAAAAAGGGGAAGACCTCTGTCTAGAAAAAAGTACCGTGGGGAGCGAACAACTGACCCCTTAAAAGATTGGGGATCTGTGAAGCTTAAAGGTCGGAAAATTTTAAATAAAGGCGTAGAAAAAATTTTGATTTTACTGCAGATAAAAGGGGGTAAAGAGAGTTTGGAAAGGAAAAAAGGGCTCGTGGAAATTTTGTAACCGGGGAAACTACGAAAAACCCTTTTGGGGCGGCTACAACAAAAGGGAAAAAATTTTAAATTAATATCCAATACGATTAAATTGGAGCGATTTTACAAATGATTGGACTTCATCGGCGAAGAACTTTTGGAAACATTTAATGCCGGTGGGAGGAAATCAAAGCAGAGGATTCACAAACATAAAGAACAATATAGAAAAACTTAAAATACATATGAACAGGAAATAAAAATGGACGAAAAGAAGCAAATTAAAAACAAAAAAAAAAAAAATTCCTGGGCCGGATAAAATAAAAGCGGGAAAAATTAAAATGTTTGGGGAAGGCACCAAACCACTTTACTCACCTTTAACACATGCTTCGATAAAAACAGCTTTCCAAACAATGGAAACGGCGGATTTAAAAACTGCTGCTCAAAAGCCTGAAAGGATCCGACGATCCTAAATCGTACAGGGCCAATCCACTGTTGTCATTTTTTGGGAAAGTGTACGAAAACATGGACAACGTTTCAAGGTAATTTCGAAAGTCTAGAAATGTGCTCCGACAATCAATATGGCTTCATAAAGGGACGATCAACGGAGGACGCAATATGCAGACGGTCAGCAGCGTGAAATCGGCCGAATCAAATACGTAATGGGCATATTTGTCGATTAAGTAGAGCATTCCCACAAACTTTTCTTTGATTGGGATTTTGGACAGGGATTAGGAAGTGTGGCATTGCACAAGGAAGTTGTTTGAGGTGTTCATGGATTACTCTCGAATCGAGAGTACAATTGGCAAGCCGGGGAAAAGTGAATTGGGGGTATCCAGCTCCTGAGTAAGGGGTGTCCTCAGGGTTCCATTTTTGGGCCCACAGCATGGAACATAGTTATGGACCAATTATTAGTGGAACAAAAAAATGAAGCTGAAACGAGATCTGAATAATAGCATATGCGGATGATATTCTAATCCTAGTGCCAGGAAAATCCAGGAAACAATTAGAGGAAGAGGGGCAGAAGAAATAAACAGGATAATGAAATGGAGTACGGATAGCGGTTTACAAATATAGGAAAAAAAAACAAGGGCGAAGGTACAATTGGCAACCGGGGAAGAGTAAATTGGGGGATCCAAGCCCTGATAAGGGGGTGTCCCGGGTTCCATTTTGGGCCCACAGCATAAAAATATTTTTGGACCAAATTTTAGTGGGAAAAAAAACGAAGCGAAACGAGATCTGAATAATACATCTGCCGTGAAGGCCTGCCCGATCGCCGATCGCCGTTAATACTCCCGCGTGATCCGATTCGAGGACACTGCCAGGCGGGGAGTTTGACTGGGGCGGTACATCTGTCAAAGAATAACGCAGGTGTCCTAAGGCCAGCTCAGCGAGGACAGAAACCTCGCGTAGAGCAAAAGGGCAAAAGCTGGCTTGATCTCGATGTTCAGTACGCATAGAGACTGCGAAAGCACGGCCTATCGATCCTTTTGGCTTGAAGAGTTTTCAGCAAGAGGTGTCAGAAAAGTTACCACAGGGATAACTGGCTTGTGGCGGCCAAGCGTTCATAGCGACGTCGCTTTTTTGATCCTTCGATGTTGGCTCTTCCTATCATTGCGAAGCAGAATTCGCCAAGCGTCGGATTGTTCACCCGCCAACAGGGAACGTGAGGGGTTTAGACCGTCGTGAAACAGGTTAGTTTTACCCTACTGATGACTAGTCATTGCGATAGTAATCCTGCTCAGTACGAGAGGAACCGCAGGTTCGGACATTTGGTTCACGCACTCGGTCGAGCGGCCGGTGGTGCGAAGCTACCATCCGTGGGATTATGCCTGAACGCCTCTAAAGCCGTATCCTCTCCAGTCGAAGGTGGCAATGATATCTCTAGGAGTCTCGTGAGTCAAAGGCGCAATGTGTCAAAACAATGTGACACTACTAGGCGGCCGGTACTCGGGCCGGTCGTCGCACGAGCCCGGTTTGCCGTACGGCGCCATCGCCCGTCGCCGGGATCTCACCGCTACGACGGCACGGCGTCTAACGGTCGATCATGGGTTTCGCAAGTTCGATGTCGAGACTCGGAATCGTCTGTAGACGACTTAGGTACCTGGCGGGATGTTGTACTCGGTAGAGCAGTTACCACGCTGCGATCTGTTGAGACTCAGCCCTCGGCTTGGGGATTCGTCTTGTCGGTTAGACGAGACTCCACACGTTCGACGGCGAAAGCAACACGCCGCGAACGGACTTGGAAAAATTTCTCGCTCGCCGGCGAAAGCAACACGCCGCGAACGGACTTGGAAAAATTTCTTGCTCGCCGGCGAAAGCAACACGCCGCGAACGGACTTGGAAAAATTTCTCGCTCGCCGGCGAAAGCAACACGCCGCAAACGGACTTGGAAGAATTTCTCGCTCGCCGGCGAAAGCAACACGCCGCGAACGGACTTGGAAGAATTTCTCGCTCGCCCGGCGAAAGCAACACGCCGCGAGCGAACTTGGAAGAATTTGTCGCTCGTCCGGCGAAAGCAACACGCCGCGAGCGAACTTGAAAAAAGCGGCTTGTGCGGCCGGAGGTGTCGCCCGCCAACAAAAGCAACACGCCGCGATCGGACTTGGGGTACGGGCGGCGCGTGCCGCCGGAGGTGTCGCCTGCCAACGAATGCAACACGCCGCGATCGGACTTGGGGTACAAGCGGCGCGTGCCGCCGGAGGTGTCGCCCGCCAACGAAAGCAACACGCCGCGATCGGAGTTGGGGCACGGGCGGCGCGTGCCGCCGGAGGTGTCGCCCGCTTACAAAAGCAACACGCCGCGATTGGACTTTGGTACGGGCAACGGTTGCGGCCGGAGGTGTCGCCCGCTAACCAAGGCAACACGCCGCTATCGGGCCTGGAAAAATTTCTCGCTTGCCGGCGAGAGCAACGCGCCGCGAGCGAACTTGCGCCTGTTCCCGAGTTCTCGCTTGTACCGCTAACGAGCGAGCTAAATGAGATTAATTAAATAAGGACGCATCGGAAAGTTTATTCGTGCAAACACTCCGGCTTCGCTTATCGGCATCCTGCCTGCATTCGTCCACGTATCGGTCGTAAAATCTCGAAGATTGTGCATCCGACGAGTGGTAGCCGGAAATTAGCAGATATCGTAATAATCGTGTTGCTCGGTCGTGCGGAGCGTCGAAAAGTACGAAACCTTTGTCCGAAACGTATTTCCGTATCGTAGTATTATCTCCTCGTAGCGGCGCTACTCGCCGTCAAGTGCCCCGGAGGTACCGCCGGCGGGCGACGGACTTGGTGAAATCATTCGGTCGTCCGGAGGTGTCGCCCGTCCCGGAGGTGCCGTCCGTCCCCAAGTTGACGCCGGCCGTTATGTGGTGCCGCACGTATAATCACGCCCGTAACGAGCCGTCTCGGTTGCCGCGCGCGTGATTTCGCATCGGGCGAGTGTTCCGTACCGTAATCGCGGTCACCGCAGCTTGCGTGTTGCGTATCATCCGTAATAATTCGAAATATATGTCTCCGACACGTGGGTTTGAGACACGTTTCGAGTTAGTAATCGGACAGCGCCCTCATGTCGAGCGAGCGCCGAATAGTAAGTAACTTTCGTCCGAAACGTTTTTACGTAGCTCTCCTCGTTGCGGCGCCGTAAATCGTCGTTAAGTGTTCCGGAGGTACCGCCGGCGGTCGTCTGACTTCGAGAGATCATTCGGTCGTCCGGAGGTGCCGCCCGTCCCGGAGGTGTCGCCGGTCGGCCGTAGTTCCCGGAGGTGTTGCCCGGCCCAGAGGTGTCGCCCGGCCCGGAGGTGCCGCCCGACCCGGAGGTGCCGCCCGGCCCGGAGGTACCGTCGGTGCTTATACCTTATTGTCCCGGCATTTCGTTTGTTTCCTTCTTAATTAATGCTAATTATCGTTGTTTGACATTCGCCATACGGCTATCGTGATAATATTTTATCGTACAATAGGACTTTTCGATCGTTCGCTCTCCGCGACAATGTCTCGATTGAACGCGCCTTTCGACGCTCGCGCTCGCATACGGCCGTGCGTAGGACCGTGCGTCGCCGACCGCCTGGCCGGCCGGTTGGGTACTATAAGAGATACGTCGCGCTCGGCGCGTCGAACGAGTCGAGCGAGTCCGGACGAGTCGTAAACGTACTTTCTCGAGTCTCTCGCCACTCCGGCGTGTTTCGACCGCTCTCCGTACCGTCGCCGACCGCTTGGCCGGTCGGTTGGGTACTATAAGAGGTAGGAGAGATTAATATTGTACGTGTCGCGCTCTCGACGTTGACAAACGAAGAATCGCCCGAACGGGTCGAGAACGGATTTTGTCGAGTCGCGACTCTGACACGGAGAGAACATTTATATAAAATGTTTGATTTGGAAACCACGAATATATAAAATAATATACGATCGTCGCAGAACGCGCCGCCGCCAAGTCTTCTCATGCTTGGAGGTTGCGTGTCTCGCGAGAACGTACGTTCGACTCTCGCGTCGTCTCGTATTCCTCTTCGCCGGGGATTACGGTGCGGCTCTTCTCGTTCGTCGCCGAACGCGCGCAAAATTAACGCACACTTATTTATTACGAGCACAGCATTGCCACGAGTCGGTGTCGCAAGACCGAATGGCTCTTATGTGGCGCGCACGCCTCTAGTGTGTTGGCCGCGCGGTTCCCTCTAGTTTCGTACGCAGCAGCGGAATCGTCGCGCTTACCGAGCATCTACTCCACGGATACGAGTTTGCGGGAAGAGTTGCTTCTTCCCGCTCGCTTTGTACGCCGTAGCAAAATCTTATTGCTGGTCGTGTGCGGTTAAACGCGTACGAACCAGACAGAACAGTCCTCGACGTCTAAGCATCGCCATCGTCGATCTAGCGTCAGGGTGAATCGCGCGGTCTCTCGAGACCGCGCATCATAACATTTGGGAGAATAAGAACACGAGTATTTTGATCTTGTGGATTTTTGAACGGAGAGGAGGAGGAAGAAGAGAGGCGGCGGCGTCGGGGGTTTACTCTCGCCTCCGTCGTTCTCTCGTACGCTTTACATAATAGCGTTAAACACAGCAGAGTGTCGCCGACCGGCTGAGCAAGACCGGCGGCAAATAAAATGGCACATACGAGCGTGTCGCGCGCGCGTCGGTGTTTCGGCATCGAACGCGCGCGCGCGCGAAAAAGAGCTAGCGACGAGTCTTCGGGCTCGCTCGCGAGTTACTCCCTTGCGAGTAACCGAACACGAAGCTCCCTGGTTGATCCTGCCAGTAGTCATATGCTTGTCTCAAAGATTAAGCCATGCATGTCTCAGTGCATGCCGAATTAAGGTGAAACCGCGAATGGCTCATTAAATCAGTTATGGTTCATTAGATTGTACCCACATTTACTTGGATAACTGTGGTAATTCTAGAGCTAATACATGCAAAACAGAGTCCCGACCAGTGATGGAAGGGACGCTTTTATTAGATCAAAACCAATCGGTGGCGGGCGGCTCGCCGTTCGTCCACCGTTTATTTTGGTGACTCTGAATAACTTTGTGCTGATCGCACGGTCCTAGCACCGGCGACGCATCTTTCAAATGTCTGCCTTATCAACTGTCGATGGTAGGTTCTGCGCCTACCATGGTTGTAACGGGTAACGGGGAATCAGGGTTCGATTCCGGAGAGGGAGCCTGAGAAACGGCTACCACATCCAAGGAAGGCAGCAGGCGCGCAAATTACCCACTCCCGGCACGGGGAGGTAGTGACGAAAAATAACGATACGGGACTCATCCGAAGCCCCGTAATCGGAATGAGTACACTTTAAATCCTTTAACGAGGATCCATTGGAGGGCAAGTCTGGTGCCAGCAGCCGCGGTAATTCCAGCTCCAATAGCGTATATTAAAGTTGTTGCGGTTAAAAAGCTCGTAGTTGAATCTGTGTCGCACACCGTCGGTTCACCGCTCGCGGTGTTTAACTGGCGTGATGTGGGACGTCCTACCGGTGGGCTTAGCCTCGCGAGGGGCGGCCCAACTAATATCCCGTCGCGGTGCTCTTTACTGAGTGTCGAGTCGGGCCGGTACGTTTACTTTGAACAAATTAGAGTGCTTAAAGCAGGCTACCTTCGCCTGAATACTGCGTGCATGGAATAATGGAATAGGACCTCGGTTCTATTTTGTTGGTTTTCGGAACCCCGAGGTAATGATTAATATGGACAGATGGGGGCATTCGTATTGCGACGTTAGAGGTGAAATTCTTGGATCGTCGCAAGACGGACAGAAGCGAAAGCATTTGCCAAAAATGTTTTCATTAATCAAGAACGAAAGTTAGAGGTTCGAAGGCGATCAGATACCGCCCTAGTTCTAACCATAAACGATGCCAGCTAGCGATCCGCCGAAGTTCCTCCGATGACTCGGCGGGCAGCTTCCGGGAACCAAAGCTTTTGGGTTCCGGGGGAAATATGGTTGCAAAGCTGAAACTTAAAGGAATTGACGGAAGGGCACCACCAGGAGTGGAGCCTGCGGCTTAATTTGACTCAACACGGGAAACCTCACCAGGCCCAGACACCGGAAGGATTGACAGATTGATAGCTCTTTCTTGATTCGGTGGGTGGTGGTGCATGGCCGTTCTTAGTTGGTGGAGCGATTTGTCTGGTTAATTCCGATAACGAACGAGACTCTAGCCTGCTAAATAGGCGTACCCTATGGTATCGCGGAACTTTTGAAAGAAAATCTGCCCGATTTTTTAGAAGAAGTGCCACTATTTGAAAGAAATAAAATGTTCTTTCAACAAGACGGTGCTTGACCACACAACGCCAGGATTGTAACAAACTACTTGAACGAGCAGTGTTCGAGATTCGAACGGTAATAACCCGCGGACAAGAAAGCGTTAAAATATTCATGCATCTCGATCATGCCTCATGCAGCATGCATATAATTTATTAATTAATATCGTGGTCTAACATGCGTATTTTAAATTATATTTAAATTAGCGCTCGGCCGCGAGAGTATACGGATACTCCGCGCCTTCGAAAACAAGCGCTTAAAACAGTCTAAATTGTAAACACCGCTGTCGCGCGAGAGGAGAGAAAAACAAGTAAATAATTACAGTAAACGTTCCTTCACCCTTAATATCACAATAGAACGACAGCAAATGTACTCGAATATTCTAGAATTACAAGGCGTATATAAGCCTCCTCTCTCGCGACCGCGGCGCTTTTTCCGATTGCTCATCGCGAATAAAGTGTGTTCATACGATAAAGATTGCTTGTCTTTGTCTAATTCATTACCGTTGCTTGCGGACACTTAGTAATTTACGACTCGGCTAATTCTCTCGGTAAATTCGGTGCGGTATATTAATTGTAATTTTTGTTAATAGTTTATATAAATATATTTTTTTTGTGAACGTTACGCGTGTGTCGAGTGTTGTGTCTATTTCTCGGTCTCGCTTCCGACCACGTCCTATCCATCTTTCCGTCGCGCACAAGCAGTTTCCTGGACGTTGGATGGGTCGGTATGGCCCGATACGTTGGCCCGCAAGATCCCCGGACCTTAATTCTCTTGATTCTTTTTATGGGGATACTGTAAGGAATCAATATACAAAACGCTTCCCGAGAACGTCGACGACTTAGAAACCAGATTGCGATATGTAATTTGGAATATCGAAGAGGAAGTAATGGAGAACGTCCAATTAAATTTATTTAAACGCATGCGAGCTTGCATAAGGATGGATGGTGGTCATTTTGAGCACCTATTATAAATTAATCCGCTCTTTTCAGAGCGACCAAAGTCAATCCGCTCTTTTCAGAGCGACCAAATTAATCCGCTCTTTTCAGAGCGACCAATACATTTATACATGAAACATCTTGTTCGCAAAACATAATCATTTTTCTCACGTCTCGCTTAAAAAGAAAGGGCAAAACGGGCGGATAATGTTAAGTCATTAAAAAAAATGTATTATAACGTAAAAAATTATAATACGTTATAATATGCCTTTTTTAATAACATAATTATTATACGTTTTAATACATGTCTCGCGTCAATCACATGTTCGGCAACGCCGCGTGATTGTTATCGTCTAGACGTGTCGCGAAGCGTCGCGACGCGTTGTGTCATCCGTCGCCGCAGTCTGTTGTCGTGTCCTTGACGTGTAAACAAATGTCGTCCGCATCGAGTAACGTGTGCCTTTTTACAAGTAATTTTTAATAATTAATCGGTACACTGAGAGAACTTTCTCTTAAAATTTACCCTAAAAGTTATGGTAATTGTGAGACAATACGGTATGAAAAAAATTTTATTAAAATTTCTCTGATTAATATTTATCACATTAAAAATAATATCTATCACAATAAAATATGAAATATGTGTGATTAATTTTACTAAACTGTATAGTAAAATTAATCAAACATATTTTATATTTTCTTGTGATACATATTATTATTTTTAATATAATAAATAGTAGAGAAATTCTAATAAATTCTTTCCACATTGTTGAAGATTCGTTCTTCGGATCGAATCCTCGAGGACGATCGAATTTTCTAGAATGTTTTTTTGTTAAATTCCTTAGTGTTTACGCCAAGGAAACACGTGAAACCAACGTGTACACTCGCCGCTAATTGGCGTGTGTACATCGCCTGATTTTCTGATGGTCCAATCGAGGACCCCGATCGGCTGCCGCCCTACGCGAGCTCCGAAATTCGCGCAGCCCTCGAGTCAGTCCTCGAGAGAGCGAGCGCCGAGAAACATAAGTCTCGGTACGCGACGAACTTGTAGAAAGTGAATAAACTAATTTATAAGAGTTTTAACAAGGCTCTGTAATATAAATATAAATTTAACGTATAAGACGGGCAACAAGAGCCAAATCGCGGATGACAATGCGTTATCCTAACGAAACTAAATAATTTTCCGTTAGAATTAAATACCGGTGCACAAGGCACCAAATTTTACTTGGACACGGCCAAGATTTTAAAATATAAATAATCTCATATTTGAGATTTAATTTTAATACCCCCTTTGTTTTTTTAACCCCCCTACGGAAATTAAAATAAATGAATGCAAGAGAAACATATAGATCCGAAAATCGGGGATTCCCGATTCAGCGATTTTCGGATCTATATTTTTCTCTTGCATTCATTTATTTAATTTCCGTAGGGGGTTAAAAAAAAAAAAAAAAAAAAAAAAGGGGGTATTGAAATTAAATCTCAATATGAGATTATTTCATATTTTAAAATCTTGGCCGTGTCCAAGTAAAATTTGGTGCCTTGTGCACCGGTATTTAATCCTAACGGAAAATTATTTAGTTTCGTTAGGATAACGCATTGTCATCCGCGATTTGGCTCTTGTTGCCCGTCTTATACGTTAAATTTATATTTATATTACAGAGCCTTGTTAAAACTCTTATATTGATACACGCTGGCTTAAAAATGCGTTTGTTTACCAACATTAATATATATAACAGAGAAAAGTATAGAATCGAAAGGATTTGAATAGCTCAGCTGGAAGAGCAGTCGCCCGGCAAGCGAAAGGTCTCGGGTTCGTTTCCC
>NW_028189312.1:0-27844 GCF_048542155.1 Nylanderia fulva
CCTGCACCAAACAGTTGACCTTCTACATTAATGTCCTCGTCATCTGTGGCCTTCCAGCTGATTTCTGCTGCCCTACGAGCTTCTTTTAAGCTTCCCCCCGGGGTCATAGTGCGTTTCAGCTGCGCGGATCCGGCTTTTCGTCTGTTTTTGAACGCAAAATTGGGTAACAAGCCCTTCCAATTATTAGTTTTTAACCCCTTTGGGGCATAATTTGCATTATGCTGTGAAAAACCATCTTTAAAAGTTGCAAACAAAATTTTTGCGCAAATCGACAAATTGCTTTGTTACTGTGAACAGTTTTTGGGGTATTCTTTGGCCCCCGGGCACAAAATTAAAACCCCTTCCTTGCTGTTTTGAGTAAACCGCCAACACGGGCGGGAGGGGGGGCCTTGGGGGTCTCGACCTTAATTCTTTCGAAAAGGGGGTTGAATAGCTTTAAAAATTTCTTTGGGGGTTTAAAGCTGGTTTGTGTTGGTTTCATCTAATTGGGTTCTCACTTTGGGCCTGCTGCCAAGAACACCCGAGTTCTCTCCAGGGGGGCAACGGTCGTGCTGCGGTTCGCTGTCCGTTGAAATCTTATGGAAAAAAGTCGCCCATATTTCTCGTCTCATATCTTCAATGGAATTAAGAATTTCTACGAATAGCCAAGACCATAGTATATTGTCAACTCGTCGATCAGTTTGCCTGTCAATTTTCCTCTGCCTCCAAGACCTCTTACATTTTTTTTCAAATTACGTAATCTTCGTGCCCATACGTTTTTGAACATGAGCTATACATTCTTTTTTACAAACATTCAATCATCATAAGGTTTCGAATCTAAAATGCCTTTGAATGTTTTGCTGTCTCCATCACCGAGTAATGAGAATATTGAAATTGTGCAATTCTTCGGATCGCTGAAACATTTCTACGACTGCGTCTACTTCCATCTTTCCCGACGAACCTTCGTGATTTCTTTCGCAGTTTGCTTCGTGATTTGGCAGCCCATTCTTCATATTCGCTTGTTTCTTGCTTTCCGTTCCACAAACTGCAGGCCTTACAGAATTTAGATTTCACTGCAATGTCGACGACTTTTCCCGTGCACCACCCTATTAGTGATACGACAAACCGAACAAAGACGAGAATCCCCTCTTCTCCAGGTCCCGGCACCAGAAACTGTTATCCCATCTATCTGTCTTCTTTCCAATGACATCTCCTTTCTTTTGCAGCTGCTCGTTCATCATTGAAATTTCACATACAGTATTAGGGGCAACACGAATGTTTGAAATTATTTTGTCATAAAAAAGACTGATACACTGGTACCGGCAAACACATAATGCACAAAAATTTTTTAATTCCATTGATTCCTATACCAAGTAATCTCATTGTAAATACCATTTCGGCGATTTATTTCGTAAGCGTGATTGTTTATAAAAGGCTAAGAGTCAATCAGTATTTTGGCACGCGATTTTTTCACAAAATAATACCAGGATTTTGAAACCCAGACGCGACGCGTCCTAGATTCTTCAAATTTTGAATGTTCGAGCCACACGTGTTTGCAAACAATTAACTTGCGAAATGGTTTGTAAAAAACGGAAACAAAATTAATGAAACTATACCCAAAAGTATTGTCCACGTGTATCGTCGTAATCGTCCTCACTCGTTTTAAGTTTTTTTTTTTTTCGCCGACGTGCTCAACTTCACTTTCGCCTTCTTAAAGAATACCTATTAAAGGCTGTCCCTTCAACTTAGTGAACTTTTTACGTGCACGTGAAGTAACTGCTCTACTACTTCCCGTTCTGACTATATGTAGTCTTGTTTCTTCTTCTCCATTATTAACAACAATTTTGAAAGCGAAGTCGGTGGTGTAAAAACGGAAACTGTTCGCATTAAACACACGATTCTGGCATAAAATAAGATTATAGGAAGGAATATACTGTTTTCTTTCTGTTGTAACTGGTCACAAGAGAACATCTACAATATTAATACTAAAATTCTCAACTACTCGATAGTTACGTAGAAAGGAACTAGAGATAGCGCTCCCCCGGTTTCTCTCCGCGCGCTATGGCGCCGCGTACAAACTGGCTATTTCGTAACATGAAAAAGTTTCCCAGACCGACTCAATGAATAAAATTATATTCCATACCTTCCAAGTATCATTTAAGCAAAAAAAAAAAAATTTTGATTTTTTGACCCTCAAGGTGTTATACCCCCTTAGCGCGGTTCTAGAATAGAGAAAAAGAGTGAAAGTGAGGTAAAGTGAAAGAGGAAGCTAGAAGGGGGGAGGACAGAAAATAGAAACGGAGGTGGGTGAGAGGAGGTAAATAGAAGAACGGAACGTGAACAAGTTAGGCAGGGGAAAGCCATAGAGAACGTATAGAGTAGGGGTAGTGGGGTGTGGAGGTCAGGTGGGAGAACACGTGCGCGAAGCGGGCGGACGACAGCTCGCCAAGTACGAAGTACTAGAGAATAGAAAGGATAGTTAAGTAGAACGAAAGGCTCAGATACGAAGTATAGGTTCAAAGAATAGGTGCAAAGAGTAGGTAAGCAAATATGAATATTAGACCAGAGAGGAAATATAGGACGTGGAGGGTAAGTATTTAACAAAAAAAAAGAAAAGGAGAGGAGTCTAGGGACTATCAGAAGTTAGGGAAAAAGAAAAAGACCTACTGGAACTAAACGTTGATGAGTATAAGGAAGGAAATTGTAATAGAAGTAAGATGCATATAGGTCGCCGAAAGACGAAGAACAGGGACGAGCGAACCCGGAGATAGGAACAATGATAAGAGATGAAGAAAGGAAGTTCGCAATATGATCGCAACATTATCTAATAGACATAAAAGTCATAGAGTGATCAATTACAACAGGACGCTCATAGAAAATTAAGAAGGAATTGCACGGAAGCAATGTGAATAGAAAGTCCTAGAAGAAAGCAGTTCAGGGAAGACATGGAAGCCTGGTCCCACGGTCAAGGAGTTTGGCAGCCCGCGGTCGCAGCAGCTTGCAACGGTCGGGGAGTATTCTTCAACGCTGCGGAAAGATAAGCGCCGTTACACGGTGACAGCTAGGCGGGGGACAGGGGATCGTCAACGCGCTCCCACAGCACACCCCCCCCTGCTTGCCTCCCGCGCCCACTGCGACCGTCCTGGCCCCGCCGGCCCGGGCCCGGCCCCTCGTCCTCCACCCCACCTCGCTTCCGGGCTCGGCGCCGTGCCCCGCGCGCCGCCCCATTCTTCCGCGACGCTAGCCGCGCCGGCTGCCTACCTCACCCCTGCCCGCCCCTCGGCCGCGGCCCCCGCCCCCGCCCCTGTTCCGTGCTCGCCTTCCGCGTGCCCCCGCGCCCTGCCCCCTGGTCCGCGGCTGCGGCCGCGGCCCGCCCGCGGTATTAAAGGGATGACACAGACCTATACTTCAACTTGATCGATGGAAGCCGCCAACAGAAGACCAGCCGCAATCCTATCGGAGACCAGTAGAGAGGGGAAGAGAGGAGAACCCAGCAGGTCGATATTTTCTGGAATATCGCAGGGATTCGGAGTAAAAGATAACAAACTTTTGAAAAGAATTGGAGGAATGGGAGTGATGGTTTCAAACATGGTTAAAAGAAAGGAATGATGAAGACTAAAGAAATTACTGAAAGGATTTTTTGGGAATGCATAAGGCCCCCCCCAACCCCAAAAAGCAAAAAAAAAGGGGCTAGGGGCTCCCATCTCCTACCCGAGGTTGAAATAAAAAATCTAAAAGAAGATGCAGACAGGATAGAATAGACAGGCTTTATGATGGAGAGCATAAGGGACGGGATAGAGATAACGGTTTTTATGTGGGAAGACATACAGGAGGGGAAAACCCCCGGAAGATAGTGGGATTAAATAAGATATCTTTGAGAGAGAGAAGGGAAATGGAAAAAAGGGAAGAGTGTACATATAATGGGAAAACTTTAATGCGAGAACGGGAAAAAGTAAAAAAAGAAAATTTAAAGAATAAAAAAGATGATGGAGGGGAAAGAAAGAAATCAAATTTTAGACAATTAAAGGGAAAAGAAAACTGATTAATTTTCGGGGAGAGAGTAGTTGGAGTAAATCAACGGGGATCCCAAGAGGAACTAGAAGGGGAATACATTTTCAGAGAGAGGGGAAATACAGTAATAGGGAACGAGAATAGCAGAGAAAAGGTAAAAAGGTTACAGGATGAAGATAAGATAGACTCAGATCATCACCCAGGTGGATGTGAAAATAGAAGGGAAGAAGAGGGGAAGAAAGGGTAGGTTCAGCAGGGAAAAGTGGGAAGAGGAATATGGAAACAAAGAAGGACGCAAAGTATTTAAGAAGAAAAATGCGACCGGCGGTTTCAGCATCCGAGATGGACGCGGAGACGCAGATCGCTGGCTCGAGCGACATACCGTGACGAGCCTGGAAGGAGTCTGGTAGGGCGAGATCCGATCCGAAGGAGGACAAGTGATCTGTTGGACTACGGACATTTATTTAAAGAGCAAAACAAGAGAGTTGCGCGAGAGGAAAAACACGTGTTATTTTGTTAGGAAAGCGCAACGAGATGATCGCGATTAATATTTTATGTTATTTATTATAAAGATTTTTAGTTAATATTGTTAAAGACACGAGAATAATTTAATTTCAATTTATTTTATGTTACGAGGATAAATTAATATATCCGCGAGAGTTCGCGTGAAATTGAGACACAAGGCGCGAACCAGTTATTTTAATTTTTTATCTTAGCTGTAAACTAAAAAAGGCATATTGTTTTTTCGAATAATAGAAATAAAAGAAATAAATTTTTATAATGAATATTCAGTTCTGATGTTTGTTAATAAAGTCGCAGCTAGAATAGGCGCAAGGAGAAAAAGGAAACACGATTCGGTAGCTGAAAACGACACGCAAAAAAATTATATGCAGTCGGGAAAATTGTCGATAATCATTTTCGTGGTTAGCATAATAAGCTGTTTGTAATACGAATAAAGACACGCGCGAGTTGAACAGCGGGCGGTCGAGAGAGACAGAAACTGCCGCGGTTAGCATAAACGAGTTAGCAAACATCTGCGAGTGGGAGCGATTGCGAAACGCGCGTGATAGAATGTTTATCGAGAAGAATTGCACAGAGAGTCGCGCAAATTAATTGAGATAGAAATAGCAATACGCGAATAATACGGGATTGAATGAAATCCAGGTATTGGCAAGAAACGCGAGCGAGCGAGAGAGAGAAGAAACAATATCAAACGCGGAAGTCTTCAACGATAGACGCGAGGCGCGTAGCGATAAGACCGGAAAGCGATTTAAATAACGGATTATTATGTCGCGAACGAATCTCGACGATATTGCATTTTGTAAGAGAACAAAATGGCGCAAAGTGACGCCGAGAACGTTGGAAACATCACCAGATAGAATTGACTTGACGCATCAGACGGACAGGACGTCTCGACAAACGAATCATTGGATTGCGTTCCGGAAGTCAAGACAAACACGAGCGCGGAAATAAAGTCATCAACCAGCTTGACGAAAAATAACGAGACAGACTCAAACGCACGAAATCGAGACAAACACCGAGTCAAAAGCGCGAATTATGAAGAGCGTCGCGACGCGTCCCGAGCTCGGGATTGGCCAAAGGAGAGGATGATGCCGACCATCGGGTATAACAAAGGGGCATCGAGACCGAGAGGATCTTTGCTTTTTGAGACGCGGCCGAGGCAAGATCCCACGCTAGTCGTGATAAAATTAATACACATCGGAATTTAGAATATTTTCGAGATTTGGAAATACTTTCATGCGAGTCGATGTACGGCGAACAATCCCAAGTGATCGAGATCCGCGAGTCAGGTCCGCAAGCGTAGTCGTGTAACGTGATTGCGTAAGACAAGCGTCGGCGTCGCGACACAAAAACGCGTTGTCATAGCGAAAGCCGACAAAGGCTTAGTGCGTAATCGGGAAACCTTGTGACACGTCAATGTATGTAAGGGACCTATTAACATTGTACAAAATTAACTTGTGATATACGAGACATATTAAATTACATTTAATATATTTTATCAAATACTTTTAATTATTTTAAAATTAAAACAAGTGAATGAAGTCAATACTTACCTTGTATTTACCCATCCATGTTCAAAGTGTATCCTGAAATTATCCTCGGGTGTGACGGTGATTCACTGGCAACATCTGAAACAAAAAAGGAGAGTAGGGGTGTGCGACCGAGGCCTGTTTGAACGCAGAGCTGAGACGGGATGGATTCGAAATACAACGTACCTTGCTACTTAACTGGTTAACGTAGCTGGCGACCACAACAAAGACGAAAGCATCATAACCTGTACCGTGGTAAATGCATGGTCTTGACCTCAAACGTGCTTGTCGGGGTCCACAAAAGTAGATGAATAAAAAGGGGAAGAGAGGAGATAGAAAAAGAATAGAAGAAAATAGAGGAAAAACTGAGAGAGGCGATAAAGGAAGCAGAAAGAGAACAAAATGATTAGAGTGCCGGAAGTTGTGCGTGAAAATAAAGAGGGAGGGAAATGAGAGATGGGAAAAAGGGCGGCAGAGGCGAAAAGGGAAAGATGTATAGGAAATAGTAAATAGGGAAAGGAGGAGAAAGACAGGGATAATGAAAGGATTGAAATGAAAGAATGGAGGGAATATTTATGAGACTATTATAGGAGTAAAAGAAAGAGTGGTGAGAGAAGAGAAGGGGGAAAGGAAAAAGAGAAGAGGAGGTAGAAAAGGGGAATTAAAAGAAGTATTAAAGAAATTGAAAGAAGAAAAAACGGCAGGAATAGATGAGATACCAAACAAATTAAATTATGGAGGGGAGGAGCTAGAGAATTGGATATTTCTATACCATAATGCATTTTGAAGCATTTCTGCAACAGGATATGGAGATGGAAGGGATGGCCAGAAGAATGGAAAGAAGGAATGATAGAGCTAATAGTCTAGAAGGAGGAGGAAAAGAGGTGGAAGATTATAGAGGAGTTACGTTAATGTCATCTCTGTATAAAATATACAGGATGGTGTTAGCAGAAAGATTAAGAAAGGAGATGAAAAAGGAATGCTACAGGGATAGACAGGATTAGAAGAGGAATGGGAACGATTGATAATACATAGGTACTGAATCATGTAGTCAACATGCAAATAGAAAAAAAGGAGGGGAAAATGGTAATCATGTTCGTGGATTTGAGGGCAGCATTTGATTCAGTAGACAGAGGGATATTAGGGAAAGCGATGAGGAAGAGAGAGATAAGAAGAGGGTTGATAAGAAGAATAGAGGAGGTAATGAAGAAAACAAGATGCAGAATAAAGGTGGGAGGGGAATAAGGCAGGGATGCCCATTGAGTCTGATGCTGTTTAACATTGTAATAGCAGACATAGTATAAAGGAAGAGATGGGAAAAGTGAAATAGAGATGTGTAATATTGGGGAAGAAAAGGTGTACACGTTAGCTTACGCGAATGATATGGTATTAATGGCAGAAAAAGAAGATGAAATGAAAAGTACGATTGGGAGATTGGAAGACTATCTAGAAGAAAGAAGTTGGAGTTAAAAGCTAGCAAGATATAAGATAATGAGATTTAGAAAAAAGGGGGGGGTAAAGTTAAAGGAAAGAGAGTGGGGATGGAAAGAAAAAGGATGAAGGAGGTCAAGAAACAAATAATATTAATAGAACGCTCTTATCGTAATAACAAGGATAGAAAGAATATTTTGCTGTGAATAGGCTAATATTTAGCAATTCCCTAAGACAAGGAACAATCTCTAAATTGAGATTTAAATTCCTCTCCCCTTACCCCCCCCCCCCCCCTAAATTGATGTAGTCAAGGAATTCATATTTCTAGGATACAGGATGCAAAGGAATGGAGGGCAAGAAGTACATGTGAACAAGTGGAACAAGTATAGGGAATAGGTAAAAGAAGGTTTAGGAAAAATTGGAGGAAAATGTTGTGGCTACTCGATAAATTAGTGTGGACGGTGTTAAGTTATGGGGATGGAGAAAATGAGATGGAATAGAAAGGATGGAAGGCCTAATGGATAGGCAACCCAAAAGCGGATACCCAACTAATTAGATTGAAGATTTGATTAAGTAGGGTTAAGTTAGATTAAGTTAGAATTAAGAGATATGTAAAAAGTATTGCTTGTAAGATGTCCTTTGTAAAGTTGTGTAAATTGTAATCCTAAGGGGATTAATAAAGTTACTATTACTACTACTTCTCATCCTCATTTTTTCACATTCCCCATTTTCTCCGTCTTTCTTCCCATTTTTTCTTCCTCTTCCTCCCTCCTTTTCTTCCCCTCTCTTACCTCATCTTTCTATTCCTATTCACTTTTTCCTCTCTCTCTCTCTCTCTCTCTCTCTCTCTCTCTCTTTCTCTCTCTCTCCCCCTCTCCCTCCTTCTCCCTCTCCCTCTCCTCCTCTCTCTCTCTCTATTTCCTTTCTTTATCTTTTTTCCTTTGTTGTCTCATTCATTTTATCATTATATCAGCAAAGTCGTTTTTTCATGAACGATATATTATGTCTCGTTTAATCGGTTTGTAATATTTATAAGTGCTATATTTTCTAATTTCTTATAAAATTCTATTTTAAATTTGAATTAAAAAAATTATACAAATAAAGTATATATATTTGACTATATAAATATTTTAAAATTCTTCTATAAAAAGCAATTACAAATTTTCAAGTTAGCATTATTAACACATTTCAATTTTCTTAATGTATAAGTAAAACTAATTTAAGTGTTTAAAATTGATTTCTGTAGGACCCTTCGTCTCGTGTAAGCACAAACGTTCCACTTTCGATGTTTATGGTTGAAAAAGGAAAAAGATATAGATTTCGTATGATCAATGCATGTAGTACAGTTTGTTTGGTCGAAGTAAGGATCAAAATGCATCCCGTGCAAATAATAGCTACAGATGGTGAAAATGTAAAACCAATAGAAAACATTGATGTCACTACTATGGCTACAGGTAATATATACAATTTGAATTATACACACACACAACGTAATGTTCACACTGAAACTATGTATTCTTGGTGTCATTCTAAGTCAAAAAATCTTAACACACATACATATACCCTAAAGTCGATTGTTTTAAAGTTATGGCAAAAGAATGCAAAAGCAATTATTTAATTATTTAAAAAAATAAAAATCTTCTCTCGACCGTACTGGCAAATATTATTTATTCAATCACAACGTTTCGACCCTTCTTTGAGTCCTTATCAAGTGATCTAGATATATTTTTGACATCTTAAAATTATAATTTTATTTTTAATTTTACAAGTAAGTCTCGCTTCTTTTTCTTTTTATCATTTTGTAATATTGTTAGTGAAGTAATTTTGTTTTTTTAATGTATTAATCTCTGTCTATGTATATCTAGATCACTTGATAAGGACTCAAAGAAGGGTCGAAACGTTGTGATTGAATAAATAATATTTGCCAGTACGGTCGAGAAAAGATTTTTATTTTTTTAAAATTCTGTCTGGCGTTTCTCAAATATCTACGTTCTTATTTAATTATTTATTTATAATTTTTTATAATTATTGACACAATTATTCATATTAAATCAGATAAGAAATATATGTCAACTCTCAATATTATTAATAATAATAATACATGAATTTTTAAATCGGCCAATAGAGCCCAAGCGCGAAAAATTAATTTTTCGGAACTGTATCTCTTGATTTGAGATTATTAAGTTCCATATATAAATTAATCTCGAACTTACATATGGAGAAAAATATAGGTCCGAAAAGTCGCTGAAGCGGGAATCGAACCCGCGTCTTTCACTTTCCGGGCGACTGCTCTTACCAACTAAGCTATTCAGACCCTTTCGATCCTATATTTTTCATTTGCCTTTTTAGTAGATGTTAGAAAATTAATTTTTCGCGCTTGGGCTCTATTGGCCAATTTGGCCAAAAATTTATGGATTATTATTATTAATAATATTGAGAGCCGACATATATTTCTTATCTGATTTTATTTGCCCCTAGGCCTAATCATGGCGTTATTTACTAACATCTACTAAAAAGGCAAATGAAAAATATAGGATCGAAAAGGTCTGAATAGCTTAGTTGGTAAGAGTAGTCGCCCGGAAAGTGAAAAACGCGGGTTCGATTCCCGCTTCAGCGACTTTTCGGACCTATATTTTTCTCGCCTATTTTTCTCCATATGTAAGTTCAAGATTAATTTATATATGGAACTTAGTAATCTCAAACCAAGAGATACAGTTCCGAAAAATTAATTTTTTGTGCTTGGGCTCTATTGGCCGATTTAAAAATTCATGTATTATTATTATTATTCATATTAAACTTATTAAATTCATAAAAAAACGACCAATACTGGACTAAAAAGGTTTTTTATTAATTTACTTCATGACATTTCGACCTGTGGTTTAGGTCTTTATCAAATAATTTTGAAATTATAAATACAACAAAAGCAATTACATCAATCATAAGAGATCAATCTAAACAGATAAGCAAAAAAGAAAAAGTAAAATTAAAAACACAATTTTTTTAAGATGGCAATATAATTAAAGTAGTGTTAATTTCTAAGAACATATCTATCACTATATACTAAAACTTCCGTCTATTAAGACATCTCGTTGGTATGTAAGCAATTCGTCAATACAATATAAGTTTTTAAACAATTCTAGAGACCTTATCATAAATACTGTTTAGGTTGTTAGTGTCTTTTTGAGCGTTTAACGTATTGTTAACCTTTTCTATAAAAAATATTTCAGCTGATTCTCTCTTTTTTGTATGTCTCTCGTTATATAAAATATTCGGATTTTCCCAGTCAAATTCATGTTTAAAATCCATTCTACGTTTACTTATAACTGAGTAATTACTCTCATGCAATTTTATATTATTTTTGTGTTCTTTAATCCGAGTATTTAAATGTCTCTTTGTTTGTCTTATATATGAGAAATCTCGTATGGTTGATGTAATTGCTTTTGTTGTATTTATAATTTCAGAATCATTTGATAAAGACCACAAGTCAAAACGTGAAAACAAAATTTCGATAGTAGTAGCAGTATAGTGGCAGGTATGGCCCGTCAAAACAAACCCACACCACCGAACCCTCTGGCGCCGTGTCTTATCTTATCTTTGGTATGGCCTGTCAAAACAAACCCCCACCACCGGCCCTTCTGGCGTCGCGGCTTATCTTTCCCCCACCACCGGCGTCTGGTTTTTCCGAGTGCGGGTGTTGGGGGAAAAGGGTGTTGGGGGGGAAAAAAAATGGCGACTGGCCCCGAAAGGTGGGGATGAGAATTTTTTTTTATTTTTTCTGATTTTCTCTGGATTTGAACCCGGGACCTTCGTGTTTCCGAGCAGGGTCCTAGTTTGTTGAGCTAAACGAGATTTTACTAGTCTAAGGATTAGACGAGGTATTTAAGCTAAAGTTGCATAGAGTACGGTATGGGGGTTCGGGAATACGAATGGCAAGGATAGCTCGTCGAATCAAATAGTTGATATTGGACGGGGGTGGGGTAAAAACATTTTGACCAAGAAAAGCGTCATGCGGTCGACCGGGAATCGGTGGCAGGTAGTGGCTGACAATGCCGTAGGGTAATAAAAGAAAAAGAACACGCAAATATTTCTACAGGCGAGCATTCCAACTCGTGTCACGATAAAAAAAAATAATACATCATCGTAGATTAGAAAGTGTAGGTGGTGTCAGGATAGTTTTAGATGATGTCAGAGCGTAATTCTAATAAGGCTTCTAGTGGATCTTAACAAAGGATCTTTATTAGGTTAAACTATACTCGATAGGACACGCACGACGGCTCGCACTCTGCGAGGAACTGACCTCTTAACCTTCTCCCTTCTTTCTTACGCAGCGCCGCCAGGGGGGGAGAGGAAACGTAATTCGCCGCTCACGCGTGTATATAAATGAATAATAATTCGCCTACAGTCGGCCAGCCTGACATTACGACCGTCTCGGTCGTACGTATAGGAACAAAACGTATTAAGTAAATATATCCAAGATATACAATTTCCGTTCGAACAAAGAAACATTTATCGAGTCTAAACTGCAACCGGTATCGTCGCGCTATTTCAAATACATCTTTCAAAATATTTAGGTGTTCCTCTATACTTTCAGTCGCTATCAAAATATCATCTAGATATAACAAGATACTACTCTCTCGGATGAGTTTATCAAAGACTTTGTTGACGAATCTCTGGAACACTCGTTGAGCATTAGTCAACCCGAACGGCATTCGTAGGAATTCAAATTGTCCAATAGGCGTCACAAACGAGGTGTATTTTACCGAACACTCAGACATCTTAATATGATAAAATCCGTTCCTTAAGTCGAGACTACTAAAATATTTTTTTCCTTTTAACCGATCAATATGATCATCTATCAACGGTGTGGGAAAATTGTCTTTCACAGTAATCTTATTGATTTCACGGAAGTCGACACACAGTCGTGACTCGCCATTTTTCTTCCGCACGAGAACGATTGGGCTAGCGTAGGGTGAATTACTCTGCCTAATTGTACCTGTTTTCAATAAGTCGTCTAATATTACTTGCAACTTTTCTTTATCGGCATACGTTAAACGCCTAGGCCGGAAGGTAATCGGCTGTTCATTTTTTAATAAAATTTTCATCTCGGTTTCCGGCTCGCTCGCATCCGAATCCCATTTATCAACGTATTCTTTGTTATACAATCTTCGAACGCTTTCGACTACATGCGATTCGACACCGGGATTAATATTCAATTCTTCTCCAACTTTTACAGGATTTTCGAGATATTCTATTTGCATAATCTCGGTATCAAAATTGTTCTCGCTTGTCGACTCGTTTCTCCTAGTAATCTTTACCGTTTTACCTAGTTCGATTTTTATTAACGGATCTCGACAAAAATCGCGACCAAGTAATGCCGCACACGACATTGTTTCGTTCGGTACTACCAGAAAACGTAGCTGAATATTAATTCTCTCGATTTCGACTAATTTCGAAAAGGTGCCTACTACGCGAACAGGGGATTTATTTACTCCACAGAAACAATCGCCGTTAGGAGGTAGCGGTTCGCGCAAACTCGTCGGAACATACTCAGTTTTTATGAGGCTCACTGGGGAGCCGGGATCAACTATTGCGTCTACTGTATATTCACGATCCATATCCCCTTCAAAGGACACCGAAAACTTTAACTGTACACAATACGGATCGCTAACGGGTATCGGTTCGATCAAGTTCACAACGTTCGTCGACTCGGGTTTCGACTCTTTCTCGGGACAGTCTTTTTTCAAGTGGCTGGCTGAACCACATCGATGACAGCCTCCCTTAACTTTCTTCGGGTGTGAACATGCGGATGCCAGATGTCCAACTCCCTGGCAGTTATAACATTTAATTATCTTTCGGCGTGGTGCCAAATCTGCACTCGACGATGCTGGATTTCCTTTAAACGCTGAACTCTCCTTCATCGACAATTTCCCATCCTTTTGGATATTTCCTTGATCACTAGGTTTCTTCCACTCGCGATCAGGGAACTTCTTTGGGTGTAGCGTCAATCCTTTAAATGCCTCCAACAAATCCGACTGAGACTCGAACTGCATAATACGTGCTTGATCTCTGAGATTGCGATCAGGTATACCCTCGATGACATAATCGACAACTTCGTCATCTACTATCGGTACCCTATTAGCGAGGATTATTTTATCATGGAAGTAACTCGTGAATGATTCGTCCGTCCGCCATGCTCTCTCTTCGAGCTTCTTGCGTAGGGACAATCTTGATTGACGAAGGTCGAACATTCCCTTCATGGCCGCCAATAGATTTTCTATACTAAGGGTAAGATGATGTGGTTTGGAGTGAAACCACTCGGATGCACGTCCTTTTAATTTAGAGCTTATTAAAATTCTTGTCGCCGCATCATCCAAGGCGTACGACACTCGCAGCAATTGTACCTGCTGTTCCCATTTCCAGAACGTACCCTCACTGCCGTCGAATTCGCTCAACAAGTCGCGAATAGCCCTTACACTTTCGCTCATCGGTGGACCATTACGTCTTCTTCCGCCATCATTCATCTGCGGTGCTCCATGATCTTCGATGTTCTCTCGTCTAACGATATCTAATTCACGTTGAAGAAGAGCTCGTTCTCTTCTAAGTAGTTCATTTTCTCGTCGAATCAAGTCATTCTCAGTCAAAGGACCTTCAACGGATGCGTCGTTACTTACTTGGCTTTCATTGTCCTTGCCCGCGACGGCATCCCTCGATTCATGGCCCGCGTCAATCGGCTGATCGACACCGCGGCTCTGCCGTGACCTCTGTTCATCCAGTGTGGTCCATATCTCCGGGTCATTGGCAGTCAATCGATCTATCAGGTCAGCTTTGTTACCGGTCGCCGGCAACTTCTTCTCGCGGAGAATGTCCTTAATCTCGGCAAGCGTATACGCACTCGGCGGTCTCGCCATTGTTAGTGACACACTGCACTTCCCTTTTCTATACGTCCTAGCACACAGCGACGTGTTAATAAATGTTTAACCTCAGTCAAAATGTTCGCGACACACGTCGGCACAATTAGCACACAGCAAAGATTCGCGGTACACAGCGCGAATTACCGTCAAAATATTCGCGACACACAGCGCGGAATATTCTATCTCACTAGGATATCGCGTTACACGTCGATTCACCGCGCGCGATACGTGGACTCGCTTTCTCTCGTACGCGGCGGAACAATTAGCTAGCAGCAAAGATTCGCGGCACACAGCGCGAATTACCGTCAAAATATTCGTGGCACACAGCGCGGAATATTCTGTCTTTTAGCACGCAGCAAAGATTCGCGGCACACAGCGCGAATAACCGTCAAAATATTCGTGGCACACAGCGCGGAATATTCTGTCTTTTTGCACGCAGCAAAGATTCGCGGCACACAGCGCGAATTACCGTCAAAATATTCGCGACACACAGCGCGGAATATTCTATCTCACAAGGATATCGCGTTACACGTCGATTCACCGCGCGCGATACGTGGACTCGCTTTCTCTCGTACGCGGCGGAACAATTAGCACGCAGCAAAGATTCGCGGCACACAGCGCGAATTACCGTCAAAATATTCGTGGCACACAGCGCGGAATATTCTGTCTTTTAGCACGCAGCAAAGATTCGCGGCACACAGCGCGAATTACCGTCAAAATATTCGCGACACACAGCGCGGAATATTCTATCTCACAAGGATATCGCGTTACACGTCGATTCACCGCGCGCGATACGTGGACTCGCTTTCTCTCGTACGCGGCGGAACAATTAGCACACAGCAAAGATTCGCGGCACACAGCGCGAATAACCTTCAAAATATTCGTGGCACACAGCGCGGAATATTCTGTCTTTTGCAAAGATTCGCGGCACACAGCGCGAATAACCATCAAAATATTCGTGGCACACAGCGCGGAATATTCTGTCTTTTTGCACGCAGCAAAGATTCGCGGCACACAGCGCGAATAACCGTCAAAATATTCGTGGCACACAGCGCGGAATATTCTGTCTTTTAGCACGCAGCAAAGATTCGCGGCACACAGCGCGAATAACCGTCAAAATATTCGTGGCACACAGCGCGGAATATTCTGTCTTTTTGCACGCAGCAAAGATTCGCGGCACACAGCGCGAATAACCTTCAAAATATTCGTGGCACACAGCGCGGAATATTCTGTCTTTTAGCACGAGCAAAGATTCGCGGCACACAGCGCGAACAACCATCAAAATATTCGTGGCACACAGCGCGGAATATTCTGTCTTTTTACTCGAGTAACACAAGACACGGTTTTCTCTGCATCGACCACAACACTTGGTCGTACCTTTCAAAGTCCCGTGTATCTCTCGTGCGTGTATTAACCTCACAGATCCTTCGCTAACTTCTTCTTTGATCCCACTTCTGAAGTTGTAGGTGGTGTCAGGATAGTTTTAGATGATGTCAGGGCGTAATTCTAATAAGGCTTCTAGTGGATCTTAACAAAGGATCTTTATTAGGTTAAACTATACTCGATAGGACACGCACGACGGCTCGCACTCTGCGAGGAACTGACCTCTTAACCTTCTCCCTTCTTTCTTACGCAGCGCCGCCAGGGGGGGAGAGGAAACGTAATTCGCCGCTCACGCGTGTATATAAATGAATAATAATTCGCCTACAAAAGAATGCTTATTGTTGAAAAGATGTCAGATAAAATTTTATTTTAAAATAACTCGCGGCTTAATGAAGGTGAACAGGAACATGCACGTTGAGAAAATTTCTGGAAAAAAGAAGTGAAAGAAAATCGAATAATGGTTTTAAAAGTACAAATATGGTTTATATTTAAAATATTTTTACAGAACAAAATTATTCACAAACATTTCAAGAAAATATTCGTCAAATAATTATTAACATTTACGTTTCGATATGATTGCATGTACAATTTGTTCGAAATAAAGTGAAATTATTTCTAAAAATATTATCTCAAAATATACATCGAGAAATGTTAAATCTTTCAGCTGGGTGCGTACATTACGTTCTATTTCCTTACTGTTACCTCTGATCGTGAGTTTCACGATACTGTTATTGATGCTACCGTTGACAGGGAAGATTTAACTGTATTTTGTTAATTAAATATCGAGCACATTTGTTGACATTAATTAAAATAAAATTTAGGCGATTTAAATTAGCGTTCACACAATCAACTATATTTTCTACACCTTGAAAAATCGTTCTCTGCATGACTATCGCAATGTTGTAAGTTTTACGTCTTTTCGCCTTCGGTCCGTTTGCGTTCGCATCCTCCGCAGTTTCGGAAGAAAGATCTTCTTGCTCGTTTTCACGATATGTTATTAGTATGGCTCTAGCATCATATGCGGTAGTGAAATTTATAATTATCTTGTTAAAGATGATCGAGCTCAAATTAATTTTATCACCGTTTAAATAGTTCGACATTGTTTCCATCTTATTTTAATATACAGAAACGTTCAAATAGACGACTAAGAAAAATCAAATTTGCGGTTGGAATGATTGTAAAACATAAACATAAAAAAAAATGGCAATATATGTTTCATAATTTATTATATCAATGAAATATAATTTTTCAACTTCTCCAGCACTCATAGCTTGATACTATCACAGAATCCGTGTTTCACGGTGGGTATTAAATAAATTGGATTTCACCATTTTCTCGCCACCCTGCGTCTTCCATCCAATCCAAAAATATTTTCAAATTAATAATCAAATATGTCAAGACCGCCAGAAAAATAAAAAATAAAAAATAATGCACAATCTCTTCTCGACCGTACTGGCAAATAATTTATTGATACTAATCACTACGTTTATAGTGGTATTGTTTTATAATTTTGTGGTTTAATTACTAATGACTTTGTATTTTTTAGTTCACTTGAAAAGGACTAAAAGCTATGGTTGAAACATGGTGATTAGTATCAATAAATTATTTGTCAGTATGAGAAGAGATTGTGTATTATATTTTGTTTTTAAATTATTATAATATTATTATTATTATTATTAATATTAATATTATTATTATTATGTATACATATATGCAGGGTGTTTATAAAATCTACTTTACCCTTTATATTTCATAAATGAGTCAAAATTTAAAAAAAAATGCGAAATACATGTTTATTATTTCAAGGAACTACTCTTAAAAAGGTGTCCCAGGGGAATTACATAAAAATTTCAAATATAACCTCCCATATTGTATTATACCTTTTGAATATTGATATTGTATTATATCTTTTAAATTATAAAGAAATTTTTGGAGCGAACCGGAAGCTGATACTTTGACTCGTTCAGGAGTTATTTAGGGTCACAGTTCGAAAAAGACCAATTTCAAAAAAATCATTACTACCATTTACAAAATCCTTAAAGAAAGGTTCGAGATGTGAAAGTGTTTTTCTTTTTCAGTTTTTTACAACAAATTTAAATTTGTTTACTACTATTTGAAAAATGCTCATAAAATGTTCGAGGTGTGAAATTAAAATGTTCATCTTTTAACTTCTAGAAATTATAGATTTAACTTGTAAAGCAGTTCGAAAACTTTAAGGTTCAGTTTGAAAAAGAAATTCGAGCAACTTGTTAAATACGTTATAACATCACTTTTGAGAACTGGATAACGCACTCGAGATCATGGCTCAAGAAAGGAAAAAACACAGAACACTGTGCGTAATTAACAGACAACAACAAAAATTTACTAAAAATGAAAAAATTACAAGTGTGTCGTGGTGTGTAGATGTATGTATGTGTAGATGCGATAGCGATCGTAAACTTGGAGGACACAAAGTTCACGGCGGAAGAGTAAAAGTCGTACACCGTTTTTTAACTTGCTGCGCTTTACAAAATTTCGATAGTAGTAGTATAGTGGCAGGTATGGCCCGTCAAAACAAACCCCCACCACCGAACCCTCTGGCGCCGTGTCTTATCTTATCTTTGGTATGGCCTGTCAAAACAAACCCCCACCACCGGCCCTTCTGGCGTCGCGGCTTATCTTTCCCCCACCACCGGCGTCTGGTTTTTCCGAGTGCGGGTGTTGGGGGGGAAAAAAATGGCGACTGGCCCCGAAAGGTGGGGATGAGAATTTTTTTTTATTTTTTCTGATTTTCTCTGGATTTGAACCCGGGACCTTCGTGTTTCCGAGCAGGGTCCTAGTATGTTGAGCTAAACGAGATTTTACTAGTCTAAGGATTAGACGAGGTATTTAAGCTAAAGTTGCGTAGAGTACGGTATGGGGGTTCGGGAATACGAATGGCAAGGATAGCTCGTCGAATCAAATAGTCGATATTGGACGGGGGTGGGGTAAAAACATTTTGACCAAGAAAAGCGTCATGCGGTCGACCGGGAATCGGTGGCAAGTAGTGGCTGACAATGCCGTAGGGTAATAAAAGAAAAAGAACACGCAAATATTTGTACAGGCGAGCATTCCAACTCGTGTCACGATAAAAAAAAATAATACATCATCGTAGATTAGAAAGAATGCTTATTGTTGAAAAGATGTCAGATAAAATTTTATTTTAAAATAACTCGCGGCTTAATGAAGGTGAACAGGAACATGCACGTTGAGGAAATTTCTGGAAAAAGGAAGTGAAAGTAAATCGAATAATGGTTTTAAAAGTACAAATATGGTTTATATTTAAAATATTTTTACAGAACAAAATTATTCACAAACATTTCAAGAAAATATTCGTCAAATAATTATTAACATTTACGTTTCGATATGATTGCATGTACAATTTGTTCGAAATAAAGTGAAATTATTTCTAAAAATATTATCTCAAAATATACATCGAGAAATGTTAAATCTTTCAGCTGGGTGCGTACATTACGTTCTATTTCCTTACTGTTACCTCTGATCGTGAGTTTCACGATACTGTTATTGATGCTACCGTTGACAGGGAAGATTTAACTGTATTTTGTTAATTAAATATCGAGCACATTTGTTGACATTAATTAAAATAAAATTTAGGCGATTTAAATTAGCGTTCACACAATCAACTATATTTTCTACACCTTGAAAAATCGTTCTCTGCATGACTATCGCAATGTTGTAAGTTTTACGTCTTTTCGCCTTCGGTCCGTTTGCGTTCGCATCCTCCGCAGTTTCGGAAGAAAGATCTTCTTGCTCGTTTTCACGATATGTTATTAGTATGGCTCTAGCACCATATGCGGTAGTGAAATTTATAATTATCTTGTTAAAGATGATCGAGCTCAAATTAATTTTATCACCGTTTAAGTAGTTCGACATTGTTTCCATCTTATTTTAATATACAGAAACGTTCAAATAGACGACTAAGAAAAATCAAATTTGCGGTTGGAATGATTGTAAAACATAAACATAAAAAAAAATGAAAGTCAGGAATCTGCAAACAGGATTTCCGGTGTAATAATAGGTTGGCACAAAAATAAATATAGCCATGAAAAAATGTTCGCCAGCAACGAACAGCAGCGCAAAGTATACTATCCCTGCTCTATGACTTTCAATACTTCTTGTAATTATGAGAATGCAAAGAAATAACCACATTACATAATACTTACTCAAAAGAACACAATTTGTTACATAAATGAAAATCATTGATACTCATCTTGTTTTTGAAATACTAGACAACACAAGCGCACGCTACGCGTGCGATTATCTGATTTCGTTTCATGCTTTTATTTAATTTTATTTAATTTTATTTTGAGCTTTACTGTCAAACTATTAATAATCGTCATGATGACAACTGCTCAATGCTACGAATATAATGCGAATCGAGACAACCAATTAGCATCGCGAAAAAGCGATAACAATAAACTTTGAGAAATGCGATCATCGACTTTATACATGCCTTTTTTAGAAAAAGATATTTATTAATTTACAGCCTCGTCTCTTTTTCAAACTCAATTTATAAAAATATTTTATCATTTCTTCTAGTTTATTCTAATCCCTTTATTAATTTAGTTATTCTGTTTATTTTATTTATCACATGTATTTATTATATATGTGTTACAATATATTTAATAAATTTTATTATTTCTCGTTTCACTTTATTACTTAATCGTAGTTATCATTGATTTATTCTTTATTTACATTTTTTATTTTTAATTTAGACGCTCTGACTTCAACAACTGGATGGGTCGAAAATAGCGAAATAGGTCATTATTTTTGTACATTCGAAGGCACGCATTACGTACCAAATAAAATGATGGCAAGACTTTTTCCACGCGATACCGCTATAATTGAAAAAAAAAACAATATCAAATATGGTAAACAAGTGGCTATCTGAAAACGCAAACGCAGTAATTAAGAGATTAACAAGTATTTATTGTAAATTTAATGTACGCCCTTCTGTTTGATATATAATACTCATTATAAATGTATCATATCAAGAAGAAAGACGTACATTGAAATCTGTTTTTTGGATCATCTTCAGCGCAATTAAATACTAAAACAAAATAATAACACATTTTACGTCATCTAAATATTGAAAGATTTTAAAATGCTAATTTCAAAGTATCAAACAATGTAATAAAATTTAAAAAAAATGTCAAATTTCTCAAAAATGTCAAGTACTCCGCCCCCTTTCCTTAATTTGATTGCATGGTTCAAAGAACATTAAAAATCTTTATAACTTTCATTTCAAACATTTTTTTATATCTTATACTGTTTCGACGGTATTAGCTCAGAAATAAAAAAATACAATTTTTTTCAAGAAGGTGTTTTACTCCTTAAATGTCGAGATACGCAGCTAAAAAAATACAGGTCTAATATTTTTTAATGCTCTAAAACATACTCCAAGTTCATTAAAATCGGTGAGGGCCACTTCCGACCGTTCCCTTGTAAGAGTTATCTAATATTATTAATTATTAGAATATCTTGTCAGAAACAAAATTTCAGCTGTAATAGATCATTGGAACGATACGAGATGAAGAGTGACAAGGGATACAAAAACGGACATTATTTCTGATTGTGAACAAGATGTAGCATATAAATCAATCAAACTATCTCAAGCACACAAATTTAAATCATTCTCAGGTTAATATTTAATTTTATTAATATAGATTTTTTTATCTAAACAACTTTCAACCATAATTATTTAATGTTTCGTGTTGATATTTCAATTTTCTTTAATGTTAATAATCCTTTTTAATATTAATAAATATAATATTATTGCTGAAAAAATTTTGTATAAATTTATATAAGCGGCTAATAAGAGCAGATTCAACATCAAGGTTAAACAACTAATTTATTACATCTAATTTATGTATACTGATACAAACAATACAGTTTAAATTAAAACTATAAAAATAGACTTCGAAAATTGAAACAAATTAGGAAGCGAACGTTTCGATCCAATTTTTCGGATCTTCTTCAGCGCAGTATAAAAAGCAAAATTAAAATCAACAAAGTCTAAATGTTTTTACGTATAAACGTCTAATAAACATATTTAAACGCCGTTACATCAGTAAACGAAATAAAACGTCGTAAGATTAATATGACTCTCGCTAAGCTATCACATTTACGTTACTGTGGGAAGCGATCCTCTCTAGTTTTCTGACTACGAGGTTGGCAGGTGTTAGAATATAAAATATTAATCGCATCCTATAAATTAAAATAATTTTCTCAATACACCTCAATAATTATAAGATCCAAAGTCAAGTGCGTTATAAAACAATAATCTAACATATGGTATAAAAAAATGCTAATAAAAACTTACATGTATTTATGATGTGACAATATTTTAATTGTAACAGTTACAACAGTAACACTAGTGAAATCCTCATGTCAGTAGAACGGCTCAGAGGAAACTGAAGCTCAGTTGGATACGAAAAGTGACAAACAATTATAATCATTTTGTATTTGTTATTTAACCTTAGAGTTTAGGTAGTCTCTCTATAGCTTCAATATAAATATCGGATAGATTTTCAGTATCAGTCTGTAAATTGAGACTATTATTTTGTCTTTTTATGTATATCATTTCTGATACTGATCTTTTTCCGTAATAAATTTCTTTATCTAAAATATTAATGTTGTCCCAATCAAATTCATGGTTAAAATTAACGCGGTGGTCCGTTATTACTGATTTAGTATTAGTATTTCTAACAATGTGTTTCTTATGTTCAGAAATTCTTGTGGTCAGTCTTCTACTAGTCTGGCCCACGTAAGAAGCGTCGCAGTTTGAACAATTAATTTTGTAAACAACGTTTGTATTATTCATTGTAGAAATAGTATCTTTATGTACTCGTATGTATTTATTTAGTTTATTAAAACTAAAGAAGGATAATTTAATATTCATGTTCCTAATAATATTTCTGAATTGTTCCGTCAATCCGGGTAAAAATGGAATAGTGAAAAAACGTCTTTTCACTATTATTATTATTATTGTTGTTACCCACGTTATCACGTTTGCAATGAATTTTTTAATAGACAAAGTGGTTCGCTATATACTCATTTTTTAAAAGAAAATAATAGATACAATAAAAAATTTAATTTTTTATTACAGAAAAAACTAAACATTTGTGACATAAAACCGATACACTATAATTATCAATATAATAATTTAGATTCAAAACTTAAGCTACCAATACAATCATGTCCTAATTATGTTTCTTTTAATAATAACGAAGTAACGCGGAACACCTCGGATAGAATAACGGACGTTAAAATAAATCCTGCCTTTTTCAACAATACATGTCAAGATTTAAAACAGTTGAAAGATAAATGGTTTATCAACAAGTCTTCAATTAATATTCCCGATAATATCCAATGTTTTTTACAGTTGGGGAGTAATTTTAGTTTACCTTTTGACAACAGAACTAATTTAACGATAGAGTTTGTTAAGAACATTGAAAATAATAATGCGAATACTTATTTAGTCAGCTCTTTTAATTTTTAAAGCCACAATCTCCACTTGATTCCTCTCGACCAATAGAGTCAAACGCGATGTTATTGCGGCAATTATGAAGGAAAGAACATTTTGGAAAGGAATTTGAATCCTATGGTTGGGATCTCAAAAATTCCCCCTGTTCCTTCTCTTAACATCCCCTGTAAAGAAATAGGTGAGAAAAATATTGGTCCGAAAGTTGGCTGACAGGGGGAATTTTTGAGATTGTGCTTGAGATAGTTTGATTGATTTATATGCTACATCTTGTTCACAATCAGAAATAATGTCCGTTTTTGTATCCCTTGTCACTCTTCATCTCGTATCGTTCCAATGATCTATTACAGCTGAAATTTTGTTTCTGACAAGATATTCTAATAATTAATAATATTAGATAACTCTTACAAGGGAACGGTCGGAAGTGGCCCTCACCGATTTTAATGAACTTGGAGTATGTTTTAGAGCATTAAAAAATATTAGACCTGTATTTTTTTAGCTGCGTATCTCGACATTTAAGGAGTAAAACACCTTCTTGAAAAAAATTGTATTTTTTTATTTCTGAGCTAATACCGTCGAAACAGTATAAGATATAAAAAAATGTTTGAAATAAAAGTTATAAAGATTTTTAATGTTCTTTGAACCGTGCAATCAAATTAAGGAGAAGGGGGCGGGGTACTTGACATTTTTGAGAAATTTGACATTTTTTAAAAATTTTATTACATTGTTTGATACTTTGAAATTAGCATTTTAAAATCTTTCAATATTTAGATGACGTAAAATGTGTTATTATTTTGTTTTAGTATTTAATTGCGCTGAAGATGATCCAAAAAACAGATTTCAATGTACGTCTTTCTTCTTGATATGATACATTTATAATGAGTATTATATATCAAACAGAAGGGCGTACATTAAATTTACAATAAATACTTGTTAATCTCTTAATTACTGCGTTTGCGTTTTCAGATAGCCACTTGTTTACCATATTTGATATTGTTTTTTTTTTCAATTATAGCGGTATCGCGTGGAAAAAGTCTTGCCATCATTTTATTTGGTACGTAATGCGTGCCTTCGAATGTACAAAAATAATGACCTATTTCGCTATTTTCGACCCATCCAGTTGTTGAAGTCAGAGCGTCTAAATTAAAAATAAAAAATGTAAATAAAGAATAAATCAATGATAACTACGATTAAGTAATAAAGTGAAACGAGAAATAATAAAATTTATTAAATATATTGTAACACATATATAATAAATACATGTGATAAATAAAATAAACAGAATAACTAAATTAATAAAGGGATTAGAATAAACTAGAAGAAATGATAAAATATTTTTATAAATTGAGTTTGAAAAAGAGACGAGGCTGTAAATTAATAAATATCTTTTTCTAAAAAAGGCATGTATAAAGTCGATGATCGCATTTCTCAAAGTTTATTGTTATCGCTTTTTCGCGATGCTAATTGGTTGTCTCGATTCGCATTATATTCGTAGCATTGAGCAGTTGTCATCATGACGATTATTAATAGTTTGACAGTAAAGCTCAAAATAAAATTAAATAAAATTAAATAAAAGCATGAAACGAAATCAGATAATCGCACGCGTAGCGTGCGCTTGTGTTGTCTAGTATTTCAAAAACAAGATGAGTATCAATGATTTTCATTTATGTAACAAATTGTGTTCTTTTGAGTAAGTATTATGTAATGTGGTTATTTCTTTGCATTCTCATAATTACAAGAAGTATTGAAAGTCATAGAGCAGGGATAGTATACTTTGCGCTGCTGTTCGTTGCTGGCGAACATTTTTTCATGGCTATATTTATTTTTGTGCCAACCTATTATTACACCGGAAATCCTGTTTGCAGATTCCTGACTTTCATTTTTTTTTATGTTTATGTTTTACAATCATTCCAACCGCAAATTTGATTTTTCTTAGTCGTCTATTTGAACGTTTCTGTATATTAAAATAAGATGGAAACAATGTCGAACTACTTAAACGGTGATAAAATTAATTTGAGCTCGATCATCTTTAACAAGATAATTATAAATTTCACTACCGCATATGGTGCTAGAGCCATACTAATAACATATCGTGAAAACGAGCAAGAAGATCTTTCTTCCGAAACTGCGGAGGATGCGAACGCAAACGGACCGAAGGCGAAAAGACGTAAAACTTACAACATTGCGATAGTCATGCAGAGAACGATTTTTCAAGGTGTAGAAAATATAGTTGATTGTGTGAACGCTAATTTAAATCGCCTAAATTTTATTTTAATTAATGTCAACAAATGTGCTCGATATTTAATTAACAAAATACAGTTAAATCTTCCCTGTCAACGGTAGCATCAATAACAGTATCGTGAAACTCACGATCAGAGGTAACAGTAAGGAAATAGAACGTAATGTACGCACCCAGCTGAAAGATTTAACATTTCTCGATGTATATTTTGAGATAATATTTTTAGAAATAATTTCACTTTATTTCGAACAAATTGTACATGCAATCATATCGAAACGTAAATGTTAATAATTATTTGACGAATATTTTCTTGAAATGTTTGTGAATAATTTTGTTCTGTAAAAATATTTTAAATATAAACCATATTTGTACTTTTAAAACCATTATTCGATTTACTTTCACTTCCTTTTTCCAGAAATTTCCTCAACGTGCATGTTCCTGTTCACCTTCATTAAGCCGCGAGTTATTTTAAAATAAAATTTTATCTGACATCTTTTCAACAATAAGCATTCTTTCTAATCTACGATGATGTATTATTTTTTTTTATCGTGACACGAGTTGGAATGCTCGCCTGTAGAAATATTTGCGTGTTCTTTTTCTTTTATTACCCTACGGCATTGTCAGCCACTACCTGCCACCGATTCCCGGTCGACCGCATGACGCTTTTCTTGGTCAAAATGTTTTTACCCCACCCCCGTCCAATATCGACTATTTGATTCGACGAGCTATCCTTGCCATTCGTATTCCCGAACCCCCATACCGTACTCTACGCAACTTTAGCTTAAATACCTCGTCTAATCCTTAGACTAGTAAAATCTCGTTTAGCTCAACATACTAGGACCCTGCTCGGAAACACGAAGGTCCCGGGTTCAAATCCAGAGAAAATCAGAAAAAATAAAAAAAAATTCTCATCCCCACCTTTCGGGGCCAGTCGCCATTTTTTTTCCCCCCAACACCCTTTCCCCAACACCCGCACTCGGAAAAACCAGACGCCGGTGGTGGGGGAAAGATAAGCCGCGACGCCAGAAGGGCCGGTGGTGGGGGTTTGTTTTGACAGGCCATACCAAAGATAAGATAAGACACGGCGCCAGAGGGTTCGGTGGTGGGGGTTTGTTTTGACGGGCCATACCTGCCACTATACTACTACTATCGAAATTTTGTAAAGCGCAGCAAGTTAAAAAACGGTGTACGACTTTCACTCTTCCGCCGTGAACTTTGTGTCCTCCAAGTTTACGATCGCTATCGCATCTACACATACATACATCTACACACCACGACACACTTGTAATTTTTTCATTTTTAGTAAATTTTTGTTGTTGTCTGTTAATTACGCACAGTGTTCTGTGTTTTTTCCTTTCTTGAGCCATGATTTCGAGTGCGTTATCCGGTTCTCAAAAGTGATGTTATAACGTATTTAACAAGTTGCTCGAATTTCTTTTTCAAACTGAACCTTAAAGTTTTCGAACTGCTTTACAAGTTAAATCTATAATTTCTAGAAGTTAAAAGATGAACATTTTAATTTCACACCTCGAACATTTTATGAGCATTTTTCAAATAGTAGTAAACAAATTTAAATTTGTTGTAAAAAACTGAAAAAGAAAAACACTTTCACATCTCGAACCTTTCTTTAAGGATTTTGTAAATGGTAGTAATGATTTTTTTGAAATTGGTCTTTTTCGAACTGTGACCCTAAATAACTCCTGAACGAGTCAAAGTATCAGCTTCCGGTTCGCTCCAAAAATTTCTTTATAATTTAAAAGATATAATACAATATCAATATTCAAAAGGTATAATACAATATGGGAGGTTATATTTGAAATTTTTATGTAATTCCCCTGGGACACCTTTTTAAGAGTAGTTCCTTGAAATAATAAACATGTATTTCGCATTTTTTTTTAAATTTTGACTCATTTATGAAATATAAAGGGTAAAGTAGATTTTATAAACACCCTGCATATATGTATACATAATAATAATAATATTAATATTAATAATAATAATAATAATATTATAATAATTTAAAAACAAAATATAATACACAATCTCTTCTCATACTGACAAATAATTTATTGATACTAATCACCATGTTTCAACCATAGCTTTTAGTCCTTTTCAAGTGAACTAAAAAATACAAAGTCATTAGTAATTAAACCACAAAATTATAAAACAATACCACTATAAACGTAGTGATTAGTATCAATAAATTATTTGCCAGTACGGTCGAGAAGAGATTGTGCATTATTTTTTATTTTTTATTTTTCTGGCGGTCTTGACATATTTGATTATTAATTTGAAAATATTTTTGGATTGGATGGAA